>NC_092199.1:1170000-1247500 GCF_043641665.1 Enoplosus armatus | reverse complement strand
TGCTGTGGAATGACACATAGAGGCGTGATGAAAAGAAGATGATGATGGTCATAGTTTGGTTTGGTCGACCACCCACCTGGACCTCCTACCTATGAGGACTTGTTGCTCTATAAAGTCCCCTGACTTCCTCCTGGAAGGACAGTATCTCTGGTTCTGTTTGTGCAACTAAACGTCTTTGTTAAGGTCAGAGAAAGATTACAGTCATACTTCAGAAAGTGAGCCTGACCATCCATCCTGATGTCCTCTGGAGGACGTTTAGCTAAATAATGTAACAGTGTCACAACACTTGTTGTTTTGCATGACGGAGGACACCAATTACTCACGCAACCACATGTAGTCACTTGTCAGGAAAACAAAAACAAGGGTATTTTTAAGACTTTCTGAGTTTGTTCAAAATGTGTTTAAAAGTGCCGTGACTGGGTTGACCTGTCCATCAAAATAATAACAGGCATGTGGGGAGCAGTGTGCTCGTTAGTACTCAACGTTAGAAATTATAATGACGGAGAAGGCGTCTGAATTTTAATTGGTATTAAGCCAGTTGAAATGCTGTAAACCTTGGATTCAGTCCACAGTTACAGAGCAGAATCCCCTTTACACTCAGCCACTGTTCATGAGCTCTGATTGGCTCATTTGAAAAAATGACCACGTAGATGAACAGCATGTGACTTTACACTCATTAATTTGACCCAACATGAGTATATCCGACCAGTGAGGGCTCGGGCTCTTCGTTATCTGCATAATGTGTCCACATGATCAAAGAACGGCTGATAGATTCGATGCATTAGCCAGACTTCCTGTTCTCAGACAAGCCTCTCTGTCCTGGGGTGCCTCTCTTCTGTCAACTCTCCTTCAGCTCTGTCTTGACGTCTTCTGCTCTCAGCCGCCTGTTACGTCGGCTCAGAGATCCAAAATCATCTGGTTGATCTATGTCTGCCGCTCTGTTATTGATTTTCCGGATGTCTTTTGATCGTGAAAGCCACAGTGTTCAGTGTTTTTTTGTCAAATTCTCTGTTAGATGATCCTTCATCTCTCACTTTGAGAGGAGATTGGCTTTTCCTTGTGGAGAGCTTAGAAGACTTTATAACTGTGAAGATGTCACATCCTAATGACGTTCAGTCTGCCGAGGTTTTCTCACAGAGGGGTATTTACATGCCCCTTGCTTGAGATTGTAAAAAGTTTAAATATAAGTTCAGAAACCTTCTACGTTTAAAATCGATGGTTTTGTTGATTGATAACGAACCACTCGGTCAACTTCTGAAATGTCCAGACTTTCTCTCCGGCCTCCCGTCAATGTTTCGGAACAAAAATAATTCCCCACCTGTTGTCATTTCACCTCCACCCACAGCCTCTGTGTCATCGTCCTATCATCTATTAATGTAACTCTGACAGAGCGACTGAAAGTGCGCCACGTTAGAGGGATAGAAACCTCTCTAATTACCTCTTACATTGTCCCCATTGTATTCTAGACTGATAATGAGACTGAATTGTCATTTCATTTCCCCTCACTCATCAGTAGAGACTGACGCTTCTGTCCGTCAGTCAGTTTACAGTCGCTGCAGTGAGCTCAACTCTTCACTTATCAGTTTAAGAGTTGTTAGTATAACTTTGTCAATCTCATTCACCCTTTTTTTTTGCAGTTTTGTGGCCGGTTGTCTGTTACTATTATTCTGGCTCTGGCACAGGCAGCTGACACCCCCATCCTTAATCCCATCGCTCTGATTGGCTCGGCTGTTTTTGTACAAAATGTACGTGGCAGTTTCAGAGGTCTGGAACCAGCCTATTCTGTTGCATATCTTTACATTTTTAGGCCACCATCGCCCAAAAGGAAAGAGAGAAAGCATGCTCTTTTGTCATTTGGATGAACCGATCCTTTAGTTTACTGCTCGAGCTGATCATGTGCTCATCTATGTGGATTTAAAGGTGATCGGAAGAATGCAATATCTGTAGATTAGGTTTGATTAAGAGCCTGCATCACACATGAGCACTTGAGACAAAAAGGGAGATGTAGCTCTCATGATGAACTTGTGTAACGTGAGAGAGAGGCGGCGCAGCTCCTGGTAAACTGGTGCTAACACCTTTTCTCATTCACTTCACGTCCTCCCCACCGCCCAGCCGGGCTGTTGGGGGCCGCGCTCAGCGCTCAGCATATCGTACCATCGACAAACAATACCCTGCAGGCGCGACAGCTGCTCTCTGACAGGTAGCTGTTGTGACTGTGTGTCTCTTTGTTCGCGGAGCCACGTGGGGATCGACAAGCCGACTCTTAACCCATCCGCTCTCCCTCTGTTTGTACTGTGTGAGGTCTGAAACCAGCAGGGTGAACATGACTCACGAGAAGTTAAAGGTTCTGTTTGTTGCTTTTTCTAATCAATAAATCATTGGGGGTGGAATTACATCTACTATAATGGCCCACAAGGTAGATTCTGTATAATGTATAACAACAGAATCATTCTCACCCCCCTGCTGCTCTGGCTTTCTGTTTTCAACACGTTTCATTCCCTAATTCATTCCAGTTGCTTCCAGTAAGGGAGGGCATGCCCTTTAAGACGCTGGCAGGCTAAAAAGGTGAAACATAGAAACACGGAAAAGGTTTCACTGGTAACGTAAAAAGCATTTTGCATTAATAGTGAACTAAAAGTGGAGCAGATCAGAAAACTAAAATACACCATAATGAAGTTATGGACTGCTGTCACTGATGAAGGACGATCTGGATGCTACAGCATGCTGATATTTTAGACAGCTTTGTGTCAACAGTTTGAGTTTGAGCCCCCCCCCCCAAAAAGAAATGGTTTGGTGTGGAAGAACTAGACTGGTCTGCAGCGAGCCCCATCCAACACCTCTGGGGTGAACTGGGGGGTGAATGCAGACTGTTTCAGGAACACTCACGCTGCAGTGGGTCTTTCGATCATCGGCCCCATGTTTAGATTATTTGTGGTAATTATTTGTTAATTCAGTTCACAGTGCTGCACGTGGCTCCTTTAATAAACTGTTATTTTTCTGCAAAGTCAGCAGTTGTCGAGCTCGGCCGCTGTGAGGACATTAACAAAATCAATTACATATCAAGTCCCGCTTTCCTGCGTCCTACTAGTCAAACAGTTTGGAGGACTGTTTGCAGTATCAAAGCAGAATAGATGCCGAAAGGATTTTGGATGACAGTGAGGTTTGTATTTTCTATCGATTTGGAGCAGAAAGTTGCTGAGTTCCCCGGGGAGCGCGAGGTGTTTCAGTATTCAAACAGTGATGTCGGAGCTTTAAAAGCCTGCGGTTTACCCGCTCTCCAAAGGCTTGTCATTGTGCCTGTTTACACGAGCTGCTGGCAGATTTGCGGCGGCATATCTGACTCACAACAGATAAATAAACGTGCCTTTTAAACAGTCGTCTCCCTTTTAACAGAGGCGACAAAAAGCAGCGTGAAAGGCCTCGTATCCTTTTGTCGGGGAGAAGTGGGAAAGAGTGAGAGACGGAGGAACAAAGCGACACAAAGACAGAGGTTTTATCACAGCACTCTGCCGCACACAGAACAACCAGCCATCTTTTCCTTCTCCTCACCTCTTATCTCAGTGTGAAGCTGCGAAGCCTTTTCATAGAGCGCCAGAAAGCTGTAAAACGTCCAAACCTCCATTCAGAGCAAAGGGACGAGCAGGAAGCGGTCACTGCATCCTCTGCTCTGCTGCGTGTTCGATAAGATGTCAGGATGTCCCGTCGCAGCGGAGCAGCGCCGTCGTCTTCTGAGGCCGGCTGCCGAGCCGCCACAGCCGAGCCCCGCCTCACATCCTGACCTCGCCTCGGGCCAATTCATCACACTCGGTCCCCCGTTTTTATATTCAGAAGTAGTTTTGTAGCAAAAGGCCACTGCGTGTTTATGCATTATTAACTGACTTAATCTGAAATTGTTTAAAATAATTGGTGTTAAGGGTTTTTCTCTTGTTTCATGTAAATATGCAGCCACTACAAAGGCCACCGAGTGTAATTGCATTTAATCATTAATAACTGAACCTCTGGCTGTTTGTATGTTTTTGGGAAACTGTTCCTGCACGCTACAGTGCAGCAGGAGTTCACAAGCAGCTGAAAGTAGGACACTCTAATTAACACAGCGGCCATTGCTGAGTACAGTATTGCTGCATGTGGGGGGGCAACAGGATGGCACAGTAACTACAGGGGAGAGGAGGAAGCTGAGGCAACGAAATCAAGCATCCACCTGCTGAGTCGTCCTTGAGCATGTCGGCCCATCTGTGTCTGCATCTGGAGCGCGGCTCTGTAACTGACCTTTGACCCCCATGAGGGATGAGGGATTCTCCTGCAGGGATCAATAAAATGTCACCTTGTTATCAAATTGCACATATTAGCACAACAGCTTGAGTTCACTCAGCAGACAAGAAGCACCAGAGTTCAGTGAGAGGAAACGTTCACTTTCTTTTCTAGTTGACCATACGAGTAAAATCTGCAGAGCTCATGTTTTCTTCCACATCTACAGAAGTGTTTTCAGCTGTTTGAACGGCTCCACTGGAAGGCAGGACAAACAGCCTGCTGTCAGAGCCTCCTCCTGGCTGCATCCTCCTGGCTCCACACGATGAAGTGGACAGGTGGGGATAACAGCACACACCTTCAGACAGCCTGTCTTCAAACACGTGCACGGTGTTGCACTCGGCTGTGCACAGGAAAAGTGACAAAAGTAGTTGTGTAAAGAATGAAAAGTCCTGCAGACGTGTTTGTCTGTTTCAGAAGTTTCCTGACGAGCCTACAAGCACTTTACTGACCCCTTAAGGATGGATCCAACCCCAACCGCCACATGACAGCAGGTGGTTGCAGAGGGAGACGGTGGCCCCTGTCTGTCTCTCTCTGTGTCTTTTTAAACTTCTTTTAAACAACACAATTCTGTGTGTGTGTGTGTGTGTGTGTGTGTGTGTGTGTGTGTGTGTGTTCTGTAACGTGTAGAGACCCATCAATCCTGCCGTCGTCCCTGTATGTTGGTTTAACATCCTGTTCGTCACTGAGCCCCTCAGCTGCTTCATCAAGCTGAGACTCCAGATTCAGAAACAGGAAGCCAGCGGTCCGCTGAGCTAACACGACCGCTGGGGGGTCAGAAATTAATGGAGGCTCGGGGCAAAAATAACCATAAAAGATCACGAAATGCCCATGAAATTAAAAGAAAGGAGATAATTAGGAGGACAGATTTCTCATTTCACCCCGTTCATATTTTATTCATTGAGTTGTCTCGTATTCACCCATGAATGTGACTTCTGTCCCCCGAGGGCCACCAAAGGTCGCTCAGTGACCGGTGACAGGGCAGTCGAGTATAAGCATGAAAAGGAAAAAAGAAACCTCAACAGGAGGGGAAGATGGACTGCTCAGGGACAGATGAGACCCGAGTCCACATTTATCCAAGAACGGTCCAAGTGCCTGGAAGTGTTTTTGAAAACCTGATTTGTGTGTGGACTTGGGGACCCAGTGTCCCAGCTGGCCTTTATGTGGACCTCTGGGGAGGGTGGAGGACATGAGCTGTTCGAATTCTTTATTGTGTCACCAAACTTTTTTCAACTGTTTCAACTGATTTTGTGTTTGATGTGTTGGAACGTGTCACGTGTGAACAGGGACAGAGAGGTTTCTGAAGACCTGTTGAGAGCCTCAAACAGCAGGAAAGAAAGGAGGACGGATCACAGAGACAGTCAGATGTCCTCCTCTGGGTCAGAGTCACGGTGACCTGATGATGATCCTGGACAGGGAGGATTTCAAATGTTTTCTTTTTCTATGAGACTGAATTTTGGGGCAGTACCACTGGAACATTTCTGAATTCATGAGTCATTTCTTCTTGGGGAAATTGTCGGCACTGAGTGCTCTGAACCCCTCAAGCTCGGGCTGATAAATGGACTTTACTGTCCCCAGTCTGCAGAAACTCTTTATGCCACGTCATGATTTATTTAACAAACGCGTTTAGGATACAAATACCGCATGAATACTTAATTACCTCGGAGAGTGGAGATTTGTCTGTGGCCTCACGAAAGCTTTACAAAACTCTGAAGAGGAACCAGAAAAGACATGACAAGGGACATCCCAAAATACATCACTTAGCATGACAAAAGACTCTTGAAAGTTGATTTTCCTCTTAAATTTCTCCGTAAGTGGCTTCAATTTATTTTCATTGCATTTCATTACATTGTCACAGTGTCACACACTGGACATGTTCTGTACCATTTTGTTCCAGGGACTCATTCAAGCATCATGACACTCATATTGAGTGAAATATTTAAAGCCCAAACACCATTACATAAAATGGAGACTTCTAGATGCACTGTATGATACACATCTTCCTGTAATTCAACCTGACATGTTTGGAAACTCTGGGATCTGTACTAGAATTTAAAATAAAGTCATTAAAGTTTCAACGAAGCGGAGCTGTATAATGTGAGTTTGTAATGGTGAAGCCGCTGGTGGGTGAGACACGGTAGAAAAGGTTAGAGTGTTTTTATTTTTACATTTTCAAAGTTTAAATTAAATAACATTAAGCCTCCTTAACTAAACAGGATCTGCCGGTCCACCACTTTGGTCGGGACTGAAATATGTCAGCAGCTACTGGATGTATTGTCATGAAATTTCATGCAGACAGCGATGGTCTGCAGAGGATATATCCTACTGTCTTTTCCAGTAGCGCCACCGTCAGGTTGACATGTGTGGTTTTGAGTGAAACATCTCAACAACTATTGGAAAGAACTTTATGTTTAGTGCTAATTAGCTAATGTTAGCATGCTAACATGCTAAACTAAGACGGTGAACATGGTAAACATCAGCATGTTAGCATTTAGCTCAAAGCACCGCTGTGTCTAATGCAGCCTGATTACAAAGTCAATCTTACATTTCAGACATTGAATGAAATGATCACTGGATTGTGTTTGAGACTGTGATCCACAAATAACCTCAAACTCGACAGACTGTCCTGTTCTGTAAATAATAACATGTTACGATGCAATTACAGACCATGGAAAGACTAAAAGCTGCTAGAAGGCTGTAATGGGTAGAAAGAGAGAAAAGATGGAGAAAGTAAATGAAGGAACAGTGAAGCAGCGGCGGAGAGGCAGATGGAGGTGAAGGACGGACCGGAGACGGGATGTAAACACACTCAGCGAGGGGCGAGCGGCAGCAAGCGGATGAAAAACAAACTTTAATACTTGATATTTGTGTCTTTTTGTAAGTGAAAGTAAACTGAGTTAAAATCTAGTTTAATAAAAAGGCAACTTGAAAGATAAACGGTAGTTCTTACTGTTGTGTGAGTATGTGGACCGGAGTGAGCCTCCAGACAACATGTTCATCTAGAGTTGTATTCAGGTGGGTTATGAAGTGATCAGAGCTACACACACACACACACAGCGCAGTGGGAGTCAAACAGGTGGGGGCTTCAGGAGTGTGCAGGTTTAGCTGTTGGTCTTTGTGGATCTTTGGGGGGTCTGACTGCTGACAGAAAAATCAATGACGGAGAGGAACACGGAGACAGGAGTGCTGGTTTCTCCCTGCAGGGAGGATAGGGAAAGTGAAAAGACAGGATGAAGGACAGAGGCGGTGATGATGATGATGATGATGATGGTGGTTAACAATGTAAATAACCTGAATGTCAGTCAGTGAGAGCTGGAGGAAGGTGAGAAACAGGAGACTACGTCCACGCAGGCGGCTAATTCCCTCCGTCCTCACGAATACGAAGCTTTTCAAAACTGATGTCTGGATCTGATAAACCGTGAAAGATCGCATGTTTCAGTGTGGACGAGGAAGAATTAGCTTTTGGGGAATAAAGATGAAGGTCTGGTAGGTCTCCTCTACTTCTTCTAAATATCAATACGGCTCATGGCACAGTACAGGTGTTGTTGTTCACCTGCCTTCTCAGCGCAGGACTAAGTGTTCACCGCTCAACTAATCAGGTGTAACCAGCTAAGACTCGGTGTGCATGTCCCATAATAACATCAGGTCGTCCAGCGGCGTCATGTTAAAAGAGAACTCCACCATTTTAGCAGCAGGACTACGTCAGAAAAGATGTAGTCTTTTTGACTCTTCCTTGCTCAGAGACTGTGTTGTGCTCGTAGCGGCTAATGTAGCCGGCAGCAACAGATCTCTGGTCAGCTCACTTCTCTCTGCAGTCTGACGTCACACAGCTCCCTCTGAGACCTTTTCTGCTCTTTCTATGTTACATTTACTCCATTTTCTATACAACAATAAAACACCTCCAGGTTTAGCAGCAGGAAACACCGTTTGGTTTTAGTATGAAGGCTCTGCTGAAACCCAGTGAATTTGTAATGTTCTTGTTCAGATATTAAGAGAGTTCACTGTTGTTCTTTGGTAAAGTATAGATTCTAATGTCTGCAGTAATAAGAGGGTCGTACGGGACCGTTTCCCGGTCAGGAGCTCTGCGCAGTGACTGACTGCCGATACAAGCAACCGAAATGAGTTTCCTTCACGGGGGACCAGGACCCTCAGAGACAGGACGAGGAGATTGGACATCTGGAGGGGTTGCATAGTATAACCGTTGCTCCTTCGCAGGTGGTTCATCATCTGATCAGGGTTCCCCAGACATGTCCAACTGGGACGCTGCCCTGGAGCAGACCCAGAACTCACAGGAAGGATTATATCTCTGACCTGGACTGGGAAGATGTGACTGGAGGGAAAGATGGATGACTGGGCTCAACCTTGTCTCCTATAAATTACATTTATACGCTCCTAAACGGTTTTGCCAAATACGTGTTAGAGGAAACATAATTGCTGTCTGGATTGTAATCAGAAACTTCAGGGTTCCAGTCCAGAGGTGCTACGTTCTTGTACAGATGTTGGAGGGATGTGGTCTATGGTGGACACACAGAGTGCTGGACTTTGATGCTGAGGACTCCCATGGTTAACTGGAGGAAGTGTGTGTGTGTATGGCTGAGAGGTCAATTCAAAGGTTTTGGTGAAATATTTAAACTTTTCTAAACTAAATTTTTAAACATAACCTTGAAAATACAATCATCAAGGTTTAGTTGCAATTTAGTTGGAAAACAATGCTGAGGTGGTGGTTTTCACCATTTATCGCCATTTGCAAATTATATTTTTGTAATCTGTTTGTAATTGTTTTAAAATAGATTTCCCTCCAGATTTTTTAAATCAGGCGGTGTTCTTTGTTTAAAAAGAGAAAACAATGTGCACACAGAATCCTCCTTTCTTTCGGCATGATCAACGGTGATGTTTGAAGTGGCTTCAGGGAAGTTCTCTAACAAGCTGAAACAGGACGTGAGGCTCACGTCATGTTGGGAGAACACGTCTTTTCCTGATCGGATGCTTCTTCTTGCTCTTTTCTGAATAATGGCAGTAAAAGAACGTAGTTCCTACTTTTCTTTCACGATCTAAAGAGAAACAGCCGGAGGACCTTTAACAGGAAATGAGAAACCTGCAGTTCCTGAACGCGTTCCAGCACTTTGAGTGGATTCTCTCTGTTTTGGAGGAATAAATGAGTCGGTTGAGGAGCAGCTAATGGATGTTTTCCTCTTACTTTTCCTTTTAAAATAAATCCTGTTTTTCAGCTGCAGTTCAACAGCTGTGGCAGCATTTCGAGCGGCTGAAATGTCACAGAGCACCTCGGCTGATGAATCCTGATTGTATCCAATGACCCAGCTGACAGGACAGCAGTTAGGTCATGGTGACATCACTCTTCATCTGCATCACCATGGTGACACATCGATTCTTCATCCAATCTGCAGTAACAGGAGAGCCTTTTGGTGGGTTTTCTTAGAAATACAAAGCTCTGACCCAGAAGTAACTCTGAGTGCTCGTGAAGTTCCTCCCTCCGCTCCTAAAACAATTTTTATTTGACATTGAATCACTCAGGGTTCGTTTGATTTTGTGGCAGAGCTGCCCTCCGGGAAAGATTTTATTTCAAGATGCTGCCTCCATTTTTCTCAGTGGCTCATCATTAAGTACACGGTCTGACTGCAACATGCATGCAGCTCACATACACCCATACATCAGAAAAGACTTACTGGAATCCAGAGTAAACAGTGAGGGGTCATAAATTCAACCAGCAAGAAAATAGGAAGGTCAGGGTGGTGGATGTCCAAAGTGTAGGACTTTGACAGCAGAGATCAGGGTTCACATCCTGAGTACTGCATGTGGTTAGTTTCAGCCAACAGAAGGACTGTGGTTTATGTTTAATATTAATAACCAAGTGCTGTGAGTGCTATATGGATTATTACAAGAATGGATATTATAGGAAAACATAAAATACATTTTACAGATACTTTCAGTATCAACTCACCACTGTAATAAACAATATGTGCTCATTAAATTGATAGAAAAAAATGTAATTCAAGCAGAATTACATCAAAATGTACATGAGTGCAATTTCCAGGAGACAGAAATCATTTCTTATTTGATTCCCATGTTGATTTCTCCCCAGTCTTTCTATTTTAGATTCACTATATATTGTTATGGCAAAATATAGAAAATATTTTTATTATCAGCATGAATATTATATTATTGTGACTGCTTCCTGTCTCATCTGCAAAGAGAAGGCTGTTACGATTCTCATCAGCATGACAGGGGTGATCGTAGCGGAGAGGGAGGGGTGAGCTGCTCGGCTGTGTTTGTACTTATTGTCATTAGTGGAGTTACAGAACTGAACCTGAAGAGCTCCGGAGGTCAGCTGTGATTTGCTTGCGTCATAGTTTTGTTTGTAGAAAATGTGAGAAAATGCCAGTGAAGTCTGGTACAGTCGATGGTGCAGGGGGACATATACACTGTCTGCAGTGTCTTTTTGAGTCTTCCATCTTAATAATGAATTTATTGCTGATAAAAGGACACATGAAGTGTGTTTTTCCATGTTTCTGTCCTGTCAGAAGAACTTTTCTCAGCTCTGGTGCTGAAGCGTCCCACGGCCTCCCGCCCCCTCCGTCCTGTCCTTGTGATTACTAGAACATCACTAACACCTCACACACCCACATTATTCATTGCTGCCTCTGTCTCACACACACACACACACACACACCCTGTGGACGGTCAGACAGGCAGCTTTATGTAGTGAATATGAGTTAAGAGTTTTACCTCCAATAAACACAGAGTGACATTGGAGCAGCAGTGTGCTCACACACACACACACACACACACACACACACAGAATATATGTATGCAGTGTACACACACACTGACAGTGACGGGCTGAGCTGCAGCAGTGTAAGCTGGATACAGCCTGAGGTGTTGAGCTGAATGACAAATGTTTACCATAGAGCTGATAACACTGAGGGCAGACACACTGCTACCCCCTCTACACTCACTGTGTGTGTGTGTGTGTGTGTGTGTGTGTGTGTGTGTGTGTGTGTGTGTGTGTGTGCAGTGTCACAGTGTAAATGGATTCTGGAAAACAATATCAAAGTGTATGTTTACATGCACTCTTGTTTCAGTGTTTACATGTGAGCTTATGTAAACCCTGATAGACTCTTATTCCGGTTCAGAGACACCTGAATATTTACTATAATAATGCTATTATATAATAATATTAGTTATTGCTTCTTCAAAGAGAATGGCAGATGTTTGTTTTGACACTAAAAGGTTTAATTATTGTTAAAATAGTGTTGAGCAATAGCACTTTCCAGTAATGTGATTACTTTTTAAAGCAGTTTGTTACCTCACCAGGAGTTGGATGAAACGTGTTCTGCAGTCAGTGGACGGACTGGTCCACCACGTGTTACCTCCAACCTGTAGCCTTCCTGCACAACGTGAGACGTGTGGGTGTGCAGGTCTTGGACTTGCTGGAAGGCACCACTGGCAGAGGTGGGCTGAGTATCGACGCTCCTGTGTTAAACACTCCTAGGTCTTAAACGTTGAATTTGACACAGGGCCCCTCTACAAGACAGGACCACAACATTAGCTAATACTGCAGGACTCTCCGTAGCAGATGTTTGACTTTATTGGTGCAAATTCTCTCATTTGCAGTTAAAATGACCCAAATGTATTGAGACACAGTGAACCTGGGACTATTTGGGGCCCCTGGAGGCCTGGGGCCCTCAGGGCACGTCCCTGCTTTGCCTGGTAATCTTGATGTCCCCACTGGGGATTTTGAGAAGCGTCTGTTTAGCAGGTTGTTGCTGTATTTCAACCACTACTGACTGTTATAGACAATCTGGAGTGAATGTTTCGGCTTTGGATAAATGAGCACTGAGTTGTGTCCATTGAAATGGATGATGTTGCTGCAGCGCCACCCTCAGCCCCACAGCACGTCTGTGAGTTATTGAGATGAGTTAGACGTCTAACTTTTGGTTCAGTGCTTTTTTTTCGAGGGCCGATTGATCTTTTATGGCTCAATTAACCAAATTTGATCCCCACCCAAAGCAGCCTCGCCTCCTGCCAAGGCTAAAGGAAACCATCAGTGTGATTAAGGTAATTAAAGGGATCTTAGTGGATAAATGAATGACCCAATTTTCTGTCCACGGTTGGTGCTCACTCCCTTCTTTCAACTTGTTTGTATTTGTTCATCCGTCAGATAAATCCTCTCACATTATTTTAGTTTGCTAACTTTGTCTCCATGGATCATTGGCTTTGCATCGAATGATGTTACATTAAAGTATTGTAACACAGATGATGTTACATAAAATGCATGTAGAGGAGATAAAAAAAAAAGGAGCAATGAAACATTACAAAGAGAGTTTTTATGTTTTACTCACTAGACCTGGTTTCCAGCTGTCCTGGAATTTGGAAAGTTTGGGAAATCATTTAAGTCACTTTTCAAGTAAAAACACAAAAACTGTTAAAAACCCGTCAGTGAGCCTCACTGTGTCACATGTTCCTTCATCACACACTGTAGTTTATCCTGACTCAGTCCCACACACACCGTCCTGCTGCCACAAACACTCACTAGAGCTCCACATGTGGATTCATCCGCCGCTGAAAATAGTCCCCAACAAACGCACTATGTCCTCCCGTTTGTGGCAGCTGTTTGAGGAAATGACTGAGCCTTGAATGTGAAAGTATATATTTGTGAGGTGTTTTAAAAGATTTCCGTCTTCAATGAGACACAGACAGGAAGTCAGAAAGTATTGAGAGACAGACTCACATATTTCTGGTTTTAGTCTTTTCATGGGATTTGTTGACAATAACAGAAATACGGAATACTACTATATATTTATATCTACTATTACTGGAAACTAATGCAAGCCTGATTGAGTAGATTGGACTCAAGACTGTCGATCTTGAGTCTGAATGTTTACAGATAAAACTGTGAATAATAAATTCCTTTCACAAGTTTAAGAATTTAGCCAAATAACTGAGCGCTGCTTTGTTCTCCTCTGAGCCCCCAGCCAGCAGCAGCAGCAGCATCTCTACTGGAGCAACACATAATGATAACAAATCTTCAGAGTGATTTTTGGGAAGTTCAGTGCAGACGCACTACAGCAGTGATAGTGTAGCGCTAAAAATAAAAGCATGGCCACATTAAAAAGCAGCAGCGCTTCTTTCTGTCTGTTTCGCGCTCTGTCTCTCTGAAGGCTGCAGGCCGTACGAGCGCCTCTCTCCCTCTTCTCGGACTACAACCATGTTTATCTGCCCTCCAGCCAGCTGATTCATCTGCCGGCCTCCCCGCTCTCCCTGCCCGCCTCTGCCTCTGTAGCCCTCAGCACAAACAACAGCACTGAGACAGAGGTGGAGACGTGACACGGGAGGGTTCGTGGTGTGAAGAACAGAGAGAGGGAAGGGTGGGCGATGGATAGATACAGTAGAGTGGAAATACAAAGAGACGAGAGTGAAACAGGAGAGAAAAACAGGGTGGAAACAAGATGCAGGCAGCCGCCATGTTAAGAGAGAGGACGAGATCGTGATTATGGAGTTACTGCACATTACACCCACGGTGTAAGACGGAGCGCTACCGCCGGTCGTTCATTCCTGCGGCTATAAGACTGTTCAGCTGCACATAAATCTGCACAATTTTTACATGTTTTATATTTTTCCGTGTATATATTTATTTTGTCCCCCATATTTTTTATATCTGTATTTATTATTTGTATATTGTAATCTTATTGACACAGTGCTGTCTGCTGTGTGTTTCTGCACCTTTCCGTCTTTGCTGCTGTGATGTGTAAATTTCCCCGCTGTGGGATTAATGAAAAGCCTAAGTCTAAGTCTAAGTCTAAGTCATTAGAGGTGATGCACTGGAGGACACATGATGCTGCTCACCTCAGGTCCTGGGTCAGTGTCATCCATCTGAATAACGCAGGATGGAAATAGACCCAGGAAATATTCAATTTACTATCATTTACACTTAAAATAGAATCATCAATCTTTTGGCATTTTAGCGGGAAAAATGACTTTAATTATTAAAAGATTATCAAAATAGTGGCTGATTCATTTTCTTGTGATTGACTAATCGACTAATCAAGTAATCATTGACTGCTCCGCTCCAGACTGAACTGCCAGTTGTGGGTTTTGAGTTCAGGCAGCATTGTACAGCGGTGATGTTGTGGACGGCAGGTATGCGATATGGGGAACTTCTTATCAGCTTTCAGATATTTATCGCTTTATCTTTACACCTTTACTAATCAGGGAAGAACCCATCATGTTCGGTTCGACAGAGAAAAAAGGAGAAACTCTATCCTGGTGAAAGTGGTTGTGGTCTATGCTGATAGAATTACCTTAAACCAAGGATAAGAAATTGTAAATCAATTTATATATGGCCAGAGGGCGCCGATGCTCAATCCAGATACCAATACTTAATTTGCTCCTCTGACCGGCTGAATTTTACTCATTGAAATCTGTTGACAGGATTTTGAGACAGTCTGCTAACAGACAGATAAAGAAACAGACAAATCAAACTGACAAGGGACCCAAAACCGTGAGCTACTGGGCAGAGATAATGAGAAAGAAGGAATCGACTGACACGAATGGAAACGATTAAAAAGGCATCAGACAGAAAAAGAAAGATAGACGGTGAAATGATGCAGCGCTGGATATGAAACAATAAAGAGGTCAGAGAGAGAAAGTAGACGGGGAAAGAAATGAATAGAAGAACAAAGAACAAGAGACGGAATGGACTGGATGCTTTCCAGAGGAGGAAGGAAGGTCCAACCATAAAAGATGAGGTGGACGAAATATTCAGTGCAAAGAAAAGAGAGTCGTGAGATAAAGAATACAATACAGGAGGGTCAGTATGTCAGAGACAGAGGAATGATAGTGGGAAACAAAAAGACTAAGGACAGAGGTGGAGGACAGGGAGACAAAAGAGACGAACATGTGGACTGATGAAGACAGGTGGACACAACTCTACCGCTCGGTGTTCTTTTCTGTCTTTAACAAACAGCTAATGATGGAAGACGCTCATCACCGGACTCCACACCTGCAACAACACACAGTCATCCTCCTCCACCCATACACTGCTGTCTCCCACCGAACTGTAGGTAGTCCCGTTGTATTGTGGGTAATGTAGGCGCCAGGTTTGGACCAGGAAGAAGAATGTGTGGAATAAAAAAGACGATATCTGCCTCTCTTCGGTTCTTCTTCCAGATAAACCAGGACCTGGATGACTGAGAAGCCTCACAGATTTACTGTTTCAGATTTTTGCTTTCCTTTTTCCAACCATTCCAGGCAGCCATTGTTTTCCATCCAGCTCTGTTTACCGTGAGAATCCATTAGCAGACTTTTGAAGTGCGCTTGAGTTGTGGAGTCCATCTCAGTGAATGACGTCTGCATACGTCTGCAGTGTATTAGCTCTTAACTGTAATGCACCTTTGACAAGAACACCATTATAGTTACTCTACAGACAGGATTTTGAACCTAATGAGTTCTTGGAAAAGTAGAAAAAATGCATTCATATCTCTAAAACAGCAGCATGGTTCGACATGGTCTGCAGGATGATGAACTGTGACATAAAGAATATGAGATCTTTGGTAAACGGATTAAAACAAAACAACTAATTTGCAGCAGCCTTTTAGAATTGAATTTTCTATCATTTCCTGTTGGAATAAACAGTGAAGTAGAAGCTTGGGCATCGTTTAGGCTCAAAACAGAAACCTATGAATCACAGCACGCTTTTTCATGCGACACCGCCGAGCGTGGCCTTGGCGTCCCGCTCGAGAGGAAATTCAAAGTACATGCGGCGATGAGGCCAATCTCGTTGAGTGCTCATGTGAAGTTCAGCTCTTCAAACCTTCAACAGCCGCTGTGTGTTCTCAGCTGCCGCCTCTCAGGACAGCCAGCGTTGTTTCAAGGGCTTTTATTTTTCCCCAAGGACACAGGATGGTGGTGGGAGGTGTCTGGAAACGATTTATTCCGGTGATCATTTCCATCTGAGCACTTCTGCTAACAGCCGCTGACGACCCGTTCAGTGATTGAAGACAAAAACGACTAAATCAGACCTGAAGTATTTTCCATAATCAGGTCTTTTGTATTCTGCACTAATGTTGGTGTTTCTGCACAGCACCGCAAATCAAACAGTGGAAGAGTCTGTTGTCCTTATTTATTGGTCAAATTAAGACGTTCTTCTTTAGGGGGCGCTTGTTCTTTTTAATCAAATGTATTTTTCTGATTTGAAACACAATGAGAAAAACATTTATACGAATAAAAGATACAAAATAAATAAATAAAACAAAGAGAAAGAGAAAAATAATCACACCTGAGTTGATTCGTCTTTTCTCCCAAAAACCTTAAATCTCCTGAGAAAACAGATGTTGAAGAGTTTAAAGCCCAGCGCTGGTGAAAGGAAGGCTGCGGGTTCAAATCCCTGAGCATGCTGGAAACACAAGCCGCTCCACCAGGCCGCTGGTATCTCAGTGTCCGTAAAGGTTCGGGTGGACGGGGAGCCGGCTAATGCCGAGAACCAGGAGGACAGAGGATGGAGCCTGGAGTCGGCGTGTAATTGGTCTCCTGCAGCGAGAGAGAGAGTCAGACATTCCTGGCTTGAATACAGATGTGAATGAGGCCGTGGGACTCCTGCAGAGAGGAGACTCATTCAGCCGCCCGGGTCAGGCAACATCCATCCTCTGAGGAGGAAAATTGAGATGGGGATGTGATTTCTGAACCTTTTTGGCTCAGAAATGGCAAGAATGCTGGAAAAGTGTCCACCTGCCTCTCTCCCCATTTCCACGGTAACCAGCCGTCACTCAGTCCAGTTCTGAACATGTTGTCATTTTGCCTCCAACATGTATGTGTCTTTGCCTTTTTTACAAATTAGAGAAGTATTTATATTAATTAGTATCAGACAATAACTGCCCCCCCCCCCCAGTGCTCGACCAATGCATGGGACACCAGACATGATGTCATGATGTCATAGATGAAGAGGCATCACACATTCAATTAGAATCAGGCGCAGATGGATGTTGGGTGCACAAACCGCAGGACTTTGACACCAGATACCGGGGTGTGGATCCTGAATCCTGGATGTGGTTCGGTTTAGACCAGAAAGGACTCTGGTTGAGGTTAGGGACAGACTCCTGTTGCAGCTGAAGCTGCTTTGCCAACAGGCTGAATGTCAGCGCCTCGGCGACCCATTTAACTTCGGAGTCAAACCAATTATTTTTAAAATTAGACAGAAACAACCTTTTGGCCTCTGCAGGCCGTGTGTGTACAGGTGTGTGTCTGCAGGTGTGTGTGTGTGCTGTACATGTTTTGTGTGTGTTCAGTACACGAACATGGCTCTGAGCTCTGTGCTGAGACATAGTTTACTATCTCTACTAGAGTCGACCTTTGACCCGTCTGTGCAGAATGTATCCATGTGTCAAATCAAACCAGGTGAGTGTGTGTGAATATTCATCACTGTGTGTGTCCATATGGTCTCGGTGTGTACGTGTCTCTGCATGCAAAGAGCTGCCTTGTAACCTCTGTGTGTGTGTGTGTGTGTGTGTGTGTGTGTGTGTGTGTGTGTGTGTTAGTACATGCTGTCCTCTCTGGGTTTTCTTTAAATCACCTCATCAGTCAGTTCTGAGGGTCTCTAACTGCAGCAGGCAGCTGAGGGTCACGTTCACCTCCAAAATCATGAACATCATGACGACACACACACACACACACACACACACACACACACACACACACACACACACACACACACTTCCACAGCCTCCCCAGCCCCTGTCAGACGAGCTCGTCTCATGGCAGTTTAACATGTGGGTCTCACGTCTGAATGAGCGCGCTGGTCACTTTCATGTAAAAGTCATGACGGCAGTCAAACTGTCAGACTTTTAACATGTCGTTGTCACTTTAAACACGACACAAGTGTGAACTGAAGGCCGTCACGTGACGGCTGCTAAAGCACATGACGGCCTGAAGCGCGGCCTTCTGAGATCACTCTGACCAGTTTAGTAAAGCTCCATTTAGAGAATCAGAGTCATCAGTTTGATAAAGTCTGTGAAAGAGCCCATTTGAAGTTGTATCAGTATGAAAAGTTGGTCCCCCTCGAGGTGCAACCCCATTTCTAATCACGCCTAAAGCTCTGATCGGCCCAGTTGTCTTTCTACCTGGGAACCAGCTGTCAACGAGCACAACAGCAGCACAACAGCAGACATATTGTCCCAGAAGAAGAGGGGAGGTGACCTGCAGGCTGCAGGTCAGGTCAGATTCTTGGATCTGATATCTTTACCTTCTTTGTCGGCCTGTTCACGACTACTTTTCAAGGTGATCCCTTTGCTTACATGTGCAAACAGAATACGTGAATATTCTGGATGTAAACCTTCTCATATCAAAGCCAGTGATATTTAAGGCATGCAGCATGAAGCAGTTGGAGTCAGGGTTTGGAGGTCTGGAGGCTGGAGGGGCGTCTCCATGCCTCGGGCTGTGATTTTGGCCCAGAGAAGGACCCTCCTGCTCCGTGACTCAATAAACCTTCTGTCAGTTACTTTCATTGAAATGAATGGGGCATCATTTTGCGGGGAGATCCATATATGTATTAAGAGAGATGGACTTCACAACAACCAGAAAATTCAGATTTTCCTGACATATGAATTTGAAGGGTTGGATCTGAAAAGTCCCGCATTAGATCTGTGCCACACACGAGGTTCTGCGTTGTGTCTGTTTCAGCAGTTGCTGTAAACACAGCCTTGGTGTGGTGTTTGTCCAGATGCAGGCTGGCGTGGCCTTGCCTCTAACCCGAGCTGGGAGCGCCTGTGCTGGGGGACACGGCTGACAGGAGCCTGGAGCTGCTGGATGGCTGCTGGTGGATGTGAAGTCTGTGTTTACGCTGATGGTTACAGACGTCACTTTTCTTTGTTTGTTTGTTTGTTTTCTTTTCTTCACCATCCTTCTTCTCCAGCTCTCTCTGACCTTGCCTTTTGTTTTATTTCTTTAAGACCGTTTTGCCGTGCATGGGTTTAAAAGTTGGATTCTAAAGAGGCCCTCGAGGAGGAGGGCAAAACGTCCAGAGTGTGCTCGCTGCTTCTTCATCCTCTGGATGCAGCTTTCATTATTGTTTTTCCTCCTTAACTTGAGGGCCTTTATGTGATCCAGCTCCAGTGTTTTCACTCAGCAGGTTGGTAGTGAGCGTACCTATAGGTAGTTTCTGCTAATGTTGGGTGGGATCCTGACGTAGCTGCCATGTGAAGAGGGATGGATTCGAACAGAAAACATGCTCAGACAAAGCAAACATCTTCACGGTGACCGCGGCTGCTGTATGAAGAGCTCCTATTTTCAGATGTTTATGTGTGAAAACCTTTAAAAACAGCTTTGGATGTGCTGAAAAAACACTGGTTGTTGTTTGCCTGTTGTGCATGAGGTCGCTGTTGTTTGTGTCATTTTTAGAGCATTTCTTCAGCACATCCGAAGCTATTTTAGGTTTTCATGAGGTTTTCTGTGTCTGAGCATATTTTTCTGTTTAAATCCAGACGTTTACATGGCAGCTCTCATCAGAGTGGAAAACCAGCCCGTATCCTGTGACGTGGTGCGGGATTACTTTGTGAACAGAGAGCTTGAGTGGCTCAGGAATAGGCTCCAGGAATAGGCCTGTTACGTATGTGTGTTTGTATTTTCCACCTTGTGTTGTGAGTACGCTCTAAGAATACATACAGGACTACAGGAAGGTTTGATCGAGGGGGGCGAGATTGTCCAAAACCCTCAGCGTCTAAATTTAAGCCGGTCCCGTCTCTTGTTCTGTTGGAGGGATGAAAAGGAGCAGAAACCCGTGGGACTGAGGAGCGAGGGAGCAGAGGATTGGAGGGCCGTCTGACACGTTGCCCTGGTTTGCCTTCAGACTTTCAGCCTGCAGGGATTACAGCGGGGAAGGAAGACATTTCTGCTCTATAGGCAGTGTGGTTCTGCTCGGCTGGGGCTGACTTCCATCACTGACAGACTGGGTGTCCCTCAAATCTATATTACATGGTGACGCTGGAGGAACTCAAGGAGAAAAGAAACATATAAACCCAGCAGTGTGTGTAGCTGTGCAAAGAAGCCTCAGCCTTCAAGCCTGTTTTAAGCTGTGAAGACGTCTGCGGTGCTGCTGGTTATCAGGTGTTTATCCCGAGACGTTCATGCCGTATAGATGGAGACAACATGTTGAATCTCAACCTCTGAAACACCACCTTTCTCACAGAAATGATTTTCTTCAGGGCTTTTTGGTTTGTCAACCTGCCATCTGTAGTGAGAGACGGGAAGTTGTAACCCGACTCACTTATTTAAATCAGCTGTACGCCCAGGAGCTCTTCGTGTCTGTTTCTTTCTCCGTCTTTGAATCCCTTTTTCTCTCTATTTTGCTCACTTGCACTTTGGAGTTCAAGTTTTATTTGTCCCGGTGGGCAGCTGGTCGAGCAGCAGCTATTAAAAGCCGCCTTGCGTGAAACTAGTGAAAACTGCTATAGCTTAGCACTGGTCGCGTGCCCGACAGCTGTGAGCATCTTCGCAATTATAATTCATGTCTGGATGCACTTCTTCAAACTGTTACAATGAGCTTTACATGGTTTGAAAAAAAGGACACGAGATGGAAACACAGCAGCTGATAAAAATATGAAGATCTAGCAAGTTTAAAAATAAGTTTTCAGTCGTGACGCTGACTTAGAATCCGAGTTAATTATTCATATTTCACTTGTTCACTTGTTTGAAAGTTGAGGGTTACTTTTACAGCTGTGGAAACTGAAAGCATGTGAATGCAACTTAGCTGTCAATCAAGACAATGATATGATATATGATGCTAATGCTTCGGTCAGACGTGTCCACACGCTCTGAAATGACAAAGAAAGTGCTGCTTGGATCTTTCTTCATCCTTTTATCCGTCGATACAAACATTCAGCCTCCTCTTGTGATAACTAACTTAACTAATTAACTCATTCAAAACTAAAGTAAACTAAAACCTCAGCTGGACTTTGTGTTTAGTGCTAATTAGCAAACGTGCAGCATGCTCACTCGGCTGTTTTGTTTCTTACCTGTTTACTTGACATATTACTTAAAAATATAAAGCAGCCATTAATGTAGTTTATTAATTCAGTGTAACTACAAAGCTACATATTGTTGAACTAATGATTTTTGGGTGAATCCATTCCACAATTTGAAATGTAAAGAAAGCGTGTGGATCATCATCATCTACAGCGGCGGTTTTCAGGCCCGAGCGTCTGCAGCCTACACTTACTACTCCGCCCTCTCTGCTGTTGAAGGTTTTCATGGCTGCCTCTCTGTCATCCTGCCTCTAACTCCACCTTTCTGTATCTCTGTTTCCATCACCACACACAGTCCACTGAGACGCCACATTCTCCTCCTCTGGAAGAGAATTTCCACTATCTCTCCATCAAAGTGAATCCCTCTGATGGCTTTGTGTTCGCTGATAGCAGCTCCCCTAATCTGGTTCCCTCTCCGTCTGGCTGGCTTCACCAGCTTTACCTTGGACAGCGTCTGATTTCTCCACAGCTGCTTCTGAAAGACGAGGCAGAGACGAAATTTCTCAACGGTTTGAGTTTATTTTGAAGAGGACAGTTTTCTTGATTCACGAGACGGTGGAATGAACAAAAGCTCCAGATATTATTTTTCTTTCTCTCTCTTTCTATTGTCTCAGTAAAACACTATGAAAAAAAACATCAAACACCATCACACACACACACACGATAGATGCTGAATGAGTCGGTGTTTAATTCAGCGTGAATCTGATCCACCAACCAACACTTATTGTAGTGAGAAATCTTCTCATAATCATAGACTGTATATACAGTCTGTGGTCTGCTACTACATGGATATGTAGGACTCTAGTTGTAGTAGTAGTAGTAGTAGTAGTGTAGTAGTGACCCTGCAAGATCCCCAGTCTTTGCAAACTCTAATCGTCTTTAGATGTGGGAGGGTGTCAGACTGGTGGAGTTTTTTATGACCAGTCCTACAAATGGAAATATTCCACACATTGTGTACATCATACACACTTCCCTGTGTTTCCATGGATAAAGTTATGTGGGTTTGAACGACAACACAGTCGTAAAAGTCAAAGGTACGGAAGCCCTGAGAGGCAAGTGGGAAAAATGATTCTGCAGATTCATCTTCTAAGTCTGATCTGCGTTGTTTTCTCTCCTGCGTTTATGACTTCAGGTGAAAACAAAGTCTTTGCCAGGATAATCTGTTTATTCTTCCTACCTTCCCCACTTTCTTCTTCCATTTCCTTTATTTTTTGTGTTTGCTTGTGTTTCACTTTGTTATCTTTCTCTCCTTTTTTTTCCTGCTAAACTCTCTAAATCTCACATTAAGAAACACGCACACACTCGGTGGCCTGCTGAGTGTCCCGGTGTCATTAGCGAAGTTAGCAGGACGCTAATCATTGCTTTTGTTTACCCATCAGCCAGATGGCTGCTGCACCGCTGACTGGCAATCACACACAATGACAAACTCTCTCTCTCTCTCTCTCTCTCGCTCTGACACTTTCCTGTCGTAGTGTTCAGTTCAAAGATGACAGAATCAGGCTGGTTCGTGGTTCAACTCCCTGAACAAACCCTGAACCATGTGTGACCTTTAAGTCAAGGTGGGGTCATGTTCGTCTTTCATTTTCTATTATGATTAATGCCAAAATGTTTTATTTAATCTTATAAAGCTTTTTGTCCCATTCCATGTTCTGATTTTAACATAATACTCGTGGATAATTTGCTGTGTCGAGTTATGAAGCAGTGGTTCAGCAGTTTAACAGCTTCAGGCCTCTAAAAGGGATTGAAATTAAACAGGAAGTCTTGCTTGAAGTGCTCACATCTCATAGACGTATATAACCTTTGCTGAGCGGTTGTGAGTTATAAAGTAATAATAAATGGCGTGGTAATATGTTCTCTAGGTTCTGTAATCCAACATTATCCACAGATCAGAATCAGAATCAGGAAGTAGACCTTTAGTTTGTCAGTTTTGTTGCCGACAGTCTGGTTAACCAACAACCACCTGAACCAGGTTTTCAAATTGACAGATATCCTCTGATTTCCCCTGAAACTTCACCAACTCCTCAGTGCTGTCGTCTGAAATAACAGCTGTCAAAGCTTCCTGACCGCTGGGAGCGCTGCCTCCTTCAAGCTGTCGTCTGTTTTTATTGGATTTCGGCTTCATCCGGCCTCTTTTCCTCCTCAGCGTCCAGCAGCCCATCAGCAGTCTGCAGGAGCAGCCTCCTGCTCTCCTTTTCTTCTTCTGCACCTCCTCCCTCCGTTTTCAATTTGCAGTCACTCTCACTTCACTGATTTCAATCTCGCAGACATCCGTTCTGTGTCCGTCTGCAGTGTGAAAAACATGTAAAATGCAGGTGTGAATCTGTAATAACCTCACGCTGGGCTCTGCATGTCATTAAACAAATTAGGCTCATATAGTCTCACCTTGAGTCTCCTCGCAGCCATGCCGTGCTTCAGTGGTATGTATGTTACATGCTTGACATGCATGGAAGAGATTTGTCAGCAGTACGCTGAGGTGGTTTTCTGCTCTGGTGGCATACTGTAATTATCTGCTCAGGCCTGGAAAGTCGAGGAAAAGTCTGGAATTCTTATTCAGTTCTTACACTTTATGATCACGGCAATTAATCAGGGATGGAGGGTTTTGTCAGTACATGAAAAGGAAAGTATGTGGACACCAGAACAAAACCACATCCTCCTCTCCTCCACAGTCTTTGCACCAGATGTTGAACCTGCTGCATCCAACAGCATCAGCGATGTCGGTGATCTGGTCTGGCTCGCACTCGCTTGTTGGTTGGGGTTGAGGTCAGGGAGTTTCTGCACGGGGGCATCGTCAACACTGTCCTCCCCCGCAGAGTTTTCTTCTTCTCTCCCATGTCTCCGACTTCCTGCTCCCTGTGTGTTTTTGTCTTTAGGTGGGATTATTTTCATCCCCTGCACGTGTTTTCTTCTTTGTTCATTTCAACAACCAGCACATGTTTTTCAGCCTAATTTCAGCGGCCTGAGAACTCATTTACTTTGGTCTTTTCATGTGGGATAAAGCACGCTTCATTCAGGACGCTGCTGCTGTTTGAGGGTCTGCGGGTTGAATGGAGGCTTATTTTCAAAAGCCCACCTTGCCATTCATCCCTCGGCTCCCTCATGTTCATCCTTTCAGAGCGGACAAGGTCATCTGCCCCATCACTTTGTCTTGTAGTCCATGTTTGTTTGTGTTCTTGTACAGTTTATAAGCTGGGAGACAAAGTAAAGGAAAAAGCAGTGCTCCTAGCCAAGTCTGGAGGGATGAACACCATTCCTGGTGGAGAGTGTCGTCTCACACGTCCAGTATCTCCCTCACCTGTTCAACTGGGTTGAGATCAGGTGTCTGTACAGGCCGCAGTGTTTTATTCACATCACTCACATCCCAACTCACCAAACCATTCAGAGAGCCCTGGTGCAGGGACGCATCTGCATCTTCGAACCTTTCCCGCTGTTTGAATCACCACCAGAATGATACAACACAGTAATAGTGATGTACGATCATCGTCTCTCTGCAGTCAGCCCTGATGGAGGATTAATGAAGGTCACGGAGTTCACTGTGAGGATGGATGAATAGAAGGATGGAGGCATGGAGGGTGGAGTAATGTTGTACGGCGATTAACTTTGATTCAAAAACATGTTCTGAAAGACCGATCACATGTAAACTCTCCTCTGCTCACCAGTGACCTCCATGGTGATCTGAATGTTAAACACATTAATAATTTGCTAGTGCTTTATATATTAGTTTTAATGCAGTAATAAGAACAACAGGTTGTGTAAAATCCTCTTACTGACTGGAAAACGGTTCATCTGGACCAAAATCCATTTATTGACGGCTAATAATTAAGACAGAACTGCAGACATGATGGATTATTACAAGAAAAGAAAAGATTTTATGAGAAAAGCTGAAAAGCTAACACACACACACACACACACACACACACACACACACACACACCTGCAGGCTCTTGAGCAGTGTGTCACAGAGTGATGTGTGTTGACATCTGGAGCAGGAACTTTGCATTTAAAATATCTGTCAAACACACGATAGATTAATTGACGTTCTCTGCTGCACCCAGCCCACACACACACACACACACACACACACACACACACACACACACACGTATGTACACACACTAATTGATGTATATTGACACACACAGACACAAACATGTTTTTGAACCAGTTTTCCTCCTCCAGCAGCAGCAGTGAATAGTACACCATGAAGAGTTTCTAAAACACACACACACACACACACACACACACACACTTTTTTCATCCCAAACAGGTAATAGTGTCATTTTTCACAGTGGAGCCGGCGTCCCCGGCCCACACGGCCCTCATTAATCTCCCTAATGGAGAAGTAAGTGATCGGAAATACAGGCTTTAATCACGTTTCCTCCGCTTCCTGGTTCAGGGCTGCAGGCTTTCAGCGCAGCACTCTGAGCTTCTTTTGTTTTTCTGGTTTGGTCTTTTTACGCCTCGCGGTTGATTTTGATTGGCAGGCCGGTCGATGTGCAGGAAGTCGCAGGAAATGGCAGAAAATTAAGTCTTGGCATTAAACACACTCCATATCTTTGATTTCCATTGAACTGTAGCCTGTTTCTGCAGCGTTTAGCCTCAGTGATGTTCATTAGATTTAGCTGCTGCTGTTGTTTCTGTGTTTTTACTGTTCACTTCGTCGGTCAGCTGCTGCGTTTTGTCCACATGAAGATGAATATCTGTCACTTTAATTTGACCGGAAGTGAAATAAATGACTCGCTGGTTATCAGCAGTGGTCAGTCAGTCAGTCCTCCTTCAGTCGTAAATAAACGGTTGAGTCTGAATAGAAGAGAAAGAGCCTTTTTATCTCCCAGTGGCCTTTCGGTGCCTGATTTGGCTGAGTTGACATGATCCTACATCACACCCTGTATCCCGATGAGCTCTGGCTGCTGAGAGTGAACTCACTGCTCTTTGACCACCAGCAGGACAAATCCTGATCCACCATCTCCATCACAGCGTACTGGGATCAGTAGGATGAGCTTGTGTTAGACCGTTGTGTGTAATGTTGAATATCAATGAGCATGCTTAATGGCTACGGTAGACTTAGGCTTGCTGGGTAAACCCAAAACAGACATTCCCATCTGGTTAAAAACTATTTCCTCAAATGTACGATATCTGAAGATATGTTGCAGTATATAGTTACTACGTACAGTATACAGTATATATTAAATCCTCTTAGAACTTATAGAAACAAAGATGGCCCCTTAAACTCCAGAACTTGCCTGAGAATCGTCACATTTTTACGTTTCCTTCAGTATCACAGTAATCCAGTGGCAGCTGTCTGCACATCCACAGCTACACTGCAAACAGGAGCTGCTAACAGCTGATTCGGCGTACTTTGAATGTTTGCTATTCACCAAAGCATTACGTGAACTGTAGTTCCAAACCTTGGAGTCTGATTATGTCAACATCCATTAATATTCACTGTCAATATTAGTTTGATAGTGCTTGGATCTTATAATCCTGGAGTACTGACACTCTCCTCTGTTAATTCATGCATATATTTTCCTGTGTTGAAAATCATGAGACACACAGACAACAAAATCAAGACAATTTTAAATATCAGGACACTTTTTTTCCACATAAACATGTATAATACTAACGTAGATGTGAAACCAGAGAAAATGTATTCTCACATTTTTAACTGCACTGCAGCTTGATGTTCATCTGTGTTGTGGCATGTTAACACAGAAAACCCAGAGACTCATTCTCTGTTTTTTTCCCGGCCCCTCTTTATCCTCATTATCTCTTTCATGTCACACACACACTCACACAAACACACTCACACACACACACACAGGGGAACGCAGCCACTCAGATGGTGTCAAGTTGTACCAGAGCAGCCATTTTGGCTCTGCTGGGGGAATCAATGGCCCATTCTGTCTCTGGCCATATTGTGACTGTGAGCTAATCAGCCACCCAGGCCCCATAACGGAGGCACACACACACACACACACACACACACACACACACACACACACACATCCTTCCAAAAGGAACAATGCAGGGCCAGGAGAGAGACGCACCTCAGGATTAAAGCAAAGAAAGGAGAAGGAGCATAAAGGCGTCAGCAGATTGTACAAGGCAGAGCTGCCCCGAAATGAAACCAGTCAAACATGGTGCTGCATACAAATGAACATGGAGTCCTTGCAGTTGTATCGCAGATCTCCTAGCAACCATGTCCAGCGCAGCAGTGGAGGTCCACTGGAGGATTGGCAATGTTGGAACGGAGCTGCATCTCTGTAGTCGAAGCCTCACGTTCTCAATCAGAGTGAACGGCACCGAGGCTGAGAGACAAAATGGAGGCTCAGGTAGCGTCTGCGCTGTCTTTGTCTCTCAGTGGCTGAGAGTAAAGGAGCAGCTCGCATTTTACTGTCCCACTTAATTCAACAGCTGTGTGTTTGTATGCCTGTCACACAGTCATGTATTGAATCCTGCCTCAGGCATCTGAAAATGCAAACAGGTCTCAGTGCAAACATGCAGGCCACACACACACAGTCAACTGTGCACTTCTGTACTTGTGAGGACCCTGATTCTAACCTTGACTGTAAAACCAGGTCTACACACTCAAACAGCTGTTTGTAGAAGTGAGGGACAGACAAACATGTCCTCATTTAACGGAAATGTTCCAACATTTCCTTCGTGCTCTCCAACATGTCCTCACTTCACATAATCATCCTCACTTTTAAAAAATGTCCTCAAGCTTCAATAATACCCCGAAAAATTGGTCCTCATGAGGATAGACGTGACCAGTAGCACACGCAAATGATGTAACAAAGCTGTGAAGGCCAGGATGTTGTGTTGAGTGTTGAGCACGTATGTGTCTTTCATGGACATTTTCCCCATGAGGCCTTGGGAGCAAATGGCTCTTCAGTGTAAATGTGCAAGGTCCTCTTAAAAATCCATCAACGCTCTTTGGAGGCCATTCTGTACTTTGTTTGCTCCAGAGAATTTCCATGTTTGACCTACATGGACATACAAACGTTTTCCAGTTATTCTTCTCTCAATCCACTTTAAATTCTACACAGATCAACAGATACTTTTCTTTCTAAATGCACCTTCAGTTTATTTGAAGCAATGACTCACATCTAATATTAATAGATTATAGACATCTTTCACCTTCTAATGCCTCTTTGCAGTTTTCCTCCCCCTCTTCATGTACATTTATCAAATACTGCACGTATATGCAGTTTGAGATACTTTCACTTTACCCCTCCACAACATTTATCTGACAGATAGCTGCTGTTACTATTTGTCCCTCTCACTTTTCAGAATCCCAGTTTTGCAGTTTTATAGGTACAATTTGAGTGAAATGCTGAAATCTCAACAGTCTCATGTTTGTCCTTCTGTCACGACGCAGAGAGAGAAGCTCTGAGATGATAAAACATGCAGATGTTGTTTTTGTTGTTACGGTGCACTCACAGCCATGAGGTTCACCGGCACAGCTTGAACTGGGACACAAATCACAGCTAAGACAGCAGAGAACAGGTCTTGGTCCTGATTTTAGGTGAATGAAAGGAGTAATGTTTTCTGTACTTGTTAGTAGAAACATGCTGTTGGTGTGAGTATTTGTACATTGTGGTATTGCTGCTTTTCCAGCTCTAACGACTTCTCGTCCCGCTGCAGTCTCTTGTCCTCCGAGCTAATATATACCAGCACGGTTTATTTTCTCTGTATCTCCTTCCTCTCCCTCCCAGCCTTCAACAGGTATCTTTTAAAAAAGATCAAAACTTCTGATCCAGCACATAAATGCCACCCACTCGGTGTCCCCCTCATCCTCCTCCTCATCCTCCTCTGTCTCTGTCTGTCCCTGCGTCGACCCATCTGCATATTATAATTGAGGTCGAAAGCGTTCTCTGTCTGCATAAGTCTGTATATATTTGCTCTGGCGTGGCGACCCTCGTGTCGTGGTCATTATGCACCGCACTCCCTCACTCTGTATGCAAACTAGATGACAGCTGGACCTCGGACGCCCGCCAGCCAATTGAAAGCAAGTTTTGGTGGCGAGGCCGGGCTTCACCGAGGCTTGTGGAGACAGATCAATAACTACAATGATCCCTGCCATGTCTGTCTGAGATGTTTGGTAATGACCCTCGCTTCTGCCGCTTCTATCTATCTCACACCAACCCGCCGCCGCCGCCGCCACGCTGCTATGAATAAATCGAGCCTGATGAATGCCAAAGTGGTTTTAAGGTTGTGATTGGACTCAGAGGAGTAGCTCTGCTGCTTGTTGGACGTTTTGGATTCAAGAGGAGCTACTATGAGTCTCACTCGTCCATTTTAATGCAGCCACAAGTTAGTTTACTTTGTTAATGTTTTAAATTCAGTGGTCACAGAGGACACTGGCTGCAAGTGTGGAAAGAAGTTTTGTTGGCAGTATCGTGCTGTACATTTTGTTTTATTCTGACTTCACTTGAGCTGGGAACGCTTGGCTGCTTGTCACAGAGACGTTTAACTGTTTAGGTTCTGCAGAATCTCTCACGTCAACATGGATGTTTTCCTGTGAGTTTTGTTGAAATGATTATTTGTGCCTTATAGAGAGGTAGTTGTTGTGTGCACGTCCGATCCTCTATTCACTGGGGACCTTCAGTGTGCACGGGGGCATTGTCACGTTGAAACAGGAAATGGCCGAACACAGCTGTTTGTCTCCCAGCAGACAGAAGAGTGTCGAAGACAAACGTAGCTGCTCATCACGTTCATTAACTGCACTGCACAGAGTCACAGGACTGGAAATGTCCTTCAGTCCAAACCGCTATTTTCACAGTAATTAACCTTGTACATGCTGTCAGGCAGCCACCCACTCAGGCTAACAACCACCACCGTTTGACTCTAGTGTTCATCCATCTCTCAAGCTACAGCGCGTCACAAATTAACCAGGTGACGGAGGTGAACTGGAGAAAAGTGTGAAGGTCTGAAGGGCAAAAAAGATGTGTAAAAATTCTGAACTTCTTAGTTAGTTTCTTTTCAGCTCAATTAAAACTTTGTCTGGCACATGCCAATTAAATGTGTTTATTTGAGAGGAAAACTTTTCATATAGAGACTGAAGGTCTAAAAACAAGAGTTATTATCTTCCAGACATTTTTCTTTTGTAATTAGGTTTTACATTTTACAGTTATGGTTGCAGAGACGTCCCTGACTTCCTACAAGTCCCAGAATGCCTTGCAACATCCCTCACCGCGCCGTTTACATGTAAGTGGGGTGAGTAATAGCGTCACTGTAGGGAGTTTTTCCAGCAGGGAAACAGATTGGAGAGTGATGCCGTGGTGCCAGTTGGTGCCCAGTTACTGAAACATTTTCTGTCCCCAGACTCTACTGGAGCTGCTGGAACTGTCGGGATGAGATGCCATTTACTCCACATTTGGCCTGTTACTCCCACAAACACACCCAGACTGGTACATGACACCAAAAGTGCATCAGCAGGATGTGTTTTAGGTCCAAAACTAATTTGTCTTACCTTTTTCTGTTTTTATAAGAAACATAAAGATTCAACCAACTTTATTAAGTAAACGTTCGCAGTTTGTGTTCTGGAAGATGGTGATTTATAACCAAAAGGGAAATCTGCTGTCGCCTTCACCAACTGGCAACCTGTTTATTCTTATCCCTCCTTATAGAAAAAACACAGTGTGCCTCTCACACACTCATGAAAGTATTACTTCCTGCTATGAGATTCTATATATTTTCCCAGAAAACATGATAATGAGAATGAGTGAGAAAATAAGCTAGCTGTGTGTGTGTGTGTGTGTGTGTGTGTGTGTGTGTGTGTGTGTGTGTGTGTTTAACGAACGTGTGTTGTTTCAGTTTTATTAGATTTTACTGGACTAATATACATTCATGCAATGAAAGGAATGGATCATGAACATTATGCTGAGTTTATAAGCAGGGAGTTTCAGAATAAAAGCCACTGTTTTATTTGACCTCTGTATTGGCCGCAGAGTCTCCGTGGGAATAACTTCCATTTTGAATCCATACTGGTTCAGCAGCGCATGATTCAGGTCCAGTACCAGCTTTCAGTGCCAAAGTCTTTTATTTGGCAGGGTGGAGGGTTACGTGATGGATAGCTGACTGGAGTTTGCGTCCCATCTCAGGCAGTTAAAGTGACCCAAGCCAAGCTAGCACCTCCGTGCAGCTGTGATGATCATTGTAGATGAAACAATGACAGCTTAACATGCTGGTGCTTTATTTAGTTTGGAGTGTCCTTCACGTACCTCTAGCAACCTCTGGCCTTACACAACGCTTTGGTTTAGAAACCAGGCAGTTGATTGATTTGATAACAATCTTGTGAAATGACAGATATTTCTGTCAATATTTCAATAATTGCAGGACTGAGCAATGGCTTCACACAGCTCCCGGTTTCCCTCCCCCTCTCTCATGCTTCCTCAGACGAGGTAATGAACTGCCATCGCCCTCTCCAGACCTTATTACCATGCAGCGAGACACCTTTACCTGCTCTTTAAAATGGGACACTTCAGTCCCTCTTCAATCTCTATCTCCGTCCTCTGTCGCTCGCTCGCTCCGTCCCTCTTTGTGAACAGTTATAATGGGATGGAGGGATGAGTGACAGCCGCAGACAATAAAGCAGCAGAGAGAGAGAGAGGGTGGAGAGTCACCAGGGATGATCTGAGGCCCAGCTCACCCTGTCAGGAAGTACATGAGACAAACTGACCATCACAATAAGGAAAGAAAATAATAGCATTTTCAGATAAGCTACAATCATCCTCTATATGTCTCTGTACACATCAGCTCTTAGCCCTGATGGATGTCAGAGAGAACCCCAACATGTCAGTCACTCTGACGCTCGCTCAAAAACTTCATTACAGGGAGAAAGTTGAAAGTCAGAACTGAGGAGGGAAGGCAATTTTCTAAGTGACTTATCAGGAGAGGAAAATCAATGTCAGGCGGGTGTAAAGTAACAAAACCTCGGCTTACTCTCACACTTGCTGGGGATTCCAGTAAAATCAATACAACCAAGCCTCCAGGAACAGAAGGCGGGCTGGGAGGCGATTCTGCAGGCCGCAGTCAGAATTGCAGGTCACATGACTCCCGCCGGCCCATGAGGACTTTTTGCAGAATGATGAATGCGTCAAACACTGATGTGACTCTCTTGTTTCACAGTGGTTTGTGCTGACGGACCTCATCACCGTTTAACACAACTTTATCTGTAAAAATCCACCTAACATTAACACCAGGAGCCCACACATTAGAAACATTTAGAGGAAATGGTTTTACTAAGTTAGAATAACTACAGTCCAATTATAACATATTATTTATTTACCCAAAGCCCGGGTCAGGGTTAGGGTCCCGACTTCTTCTCAGCAGCTTTAAAGTGAATGAGAAGCACTCCACTGAGTTAGCGTTGCAGACTCATGATGGACAGTTTAAAACAAAAAGGATCAAACTTGATGCAGCAGAACTAGCAGGACTCTTGTGTATTCTTGTCAAACCTGGCGCCTACATTACCCACAATGCAACTCACCCCCAGACAGTTTGGTGGGAGATTGGCGTGCGTTGTGCTGGTAGCCCCTAATGTATCCTGCAGGCAGAGATGAGGAGGTCAGCACCGACTCACATGACATTTATCAGACTTCACACTGCTCCCTCTTTACACCACCTCTCCACATAAGCTGTAGTACCTCCAACACCCGTTAACACTGTGATGTGGAACACTGACGGAGTTCCCGTTTAAGGCGAGATGTAAAATATACTTCACAGCGATGAGTGTGACATTTAACAACAGCTGATTTGAAGAAATCCTTTTCACTACAGGTGACAGACTGCAAAGGATCAGAAGGCAGCAGCCCTGATGTTACGACAACATGTGGACTGAAGAAGGAAGCGGGAGACACAGTGTGAAGGGGAGTCATGAGTGGAGGCAGATGTACAGTTACAGAAGTGTGTGTCATTACATGCCTGTGTGCACATCCAGTCTATCTGCCCTACACTGGCTATCTGTGGTCCAAATATAGCGTGAGGGTTTGGTGTGATTACCACTCAGCCACACTGCTGCCAGCCTCCCGTCGCCTGGCGTCTTCTCTAATGAAGCCCTTCTCTGAAAGGTCACTGCAGTTGCCGGTTATAAAGAACCGTACGGCGGCCATCTTCCTCATATTTACGCCCCAGAAGTGCCACACAAAGGTGACATTAGGGAACAAGTTTTCTGCATGAAAAGTTTCAAAGACGAACAAAGTTGGATCTCAGATCTCAGAGCTGTTAGTAATCAGCTGCCCCCACAATTCAAAAATAAAGCTGTCAGAGTTTCACACATGAGGCTAAATACAGACAAGCTGAATGTATTTTCTCAAAACAGATTGACTTGAAGACGTGCTCCTGAGTCATAGGAGCATCATTAGCACTTTGTTGAGGAACATACGTGTGATTATTACAGTAAAGGCAGCGTAGGTGGAATATGTATCTGTTGTGTTTGGAATACTTTAAAAGCTAAAAGTTCAACAAGCCGTCTCATTTAAATTCATCAGACACCCGCGGTGGTTTCCCTCCTCTAACTACTGCAGAGGTGCCCCTGAGCAAGGCATTAACCCCCCAGTCCTCAGAGGCAGACTAACAGACTGGTTTTACTGGTCAGGGACCAGTTTGAAAGTGTAGAGCTGAGTGACTGACTATGATTTTGGCATTTTTTAGCAGCTTAACTACAAATCACATATATCTTTAAATCTATTACTTAAGAAAACAGGAGGACGTTTGTTGGGGACTACTTTCAGCAGCGGATGAATCCACATGTGGAGCTCTAGTGAGTGTTTGTGCTGTAATCCAGGTGACACAGATGTGATTCCCACTACAACCAGCACCTGAACCAGTTCAACTCCAGGCTCCAGCCTCACTACGGAGATGCAGTTACTGTCAGTTATTTGCTTTATTTATTGTTACTGACTGCCTTTAAATGTGTTTGTCATGACTAGTCATGAATCTTTGAGTCGGTTCCTGACTGAACAGATTCACATTGAGCTCTGGGCTTCAGGTCCCTCACGTGACTCTTTTACCCTCCTGAGATCAGAGGAGCTGCTGCAGCAACTTGTTAGTTTTGCATCGATGTGAAAATGTAAAATTGTGTGAGGTTGAAAAGAAAATGCAAAACAAGCAGGTTCAACGAAAAATATCTCAACTTATGATTGTTGTATTTCACCTTTTCCAAGGTGAAGAATTGGATCTCACACCAAGGGACAAGCTTTTTGCACAGACACTAGATGGGCAGCTGGATCTGGACGTGAACAGTCGTTGCTCGTCTTCATTTGGACTTTAGAGGCTGTTCGCAGTGCAGACCTGCAGCAGCACTGCACTGACCGTAGTGACAGCAGGTTAGAAACAGTACGAGCAGAAGAGCTCAGACTGCGTGGAAGCTTTAAGGATGAGTCTGTTTGTTGCACAGAACATTGATTTAAAGTTCACTGTATCTGACAACAGTTTCACACCCTGTTTACACTCCATATAAACTCTCTGCTCTGGATTGCAAATTCCATCTTTCAATCTGTAATCCAACCACCACCAGAGAGACCTGTTTAGCCAACAGCAACTCCAGCAGATTAATACAACTGATCTCATCTTTCCTCTCACATCACACCGCGTCTTTCATTCCTCTCTGGCAGCTGCTGAACCATCAGGATTATCGGTTTTCTCTACAGTGATTTTCTGCAGAAATCCACCAGTCGTTTCTCTCCCAGGGGTGAAGGCTATGGGAGGTGTCGGAGTCATTCTTGTACTCGGCACAGTTCCAGCGAAGCAGAGGAGACGGGAGGCTGAAACAGCTACCGAGGCAGCGGTGAAGACCGGTCTCCATGCCTACATAGAAAGTGGTTAACAGGGTCTCAAAGTGAGTTTTGCAGGGGCTGTTGTATAAATATAAATAAAGCCAGCTGCAGATCCTCGGTCAGATCCGTGTCTTTGGACACAGTTTGTCTGTGTTGAGGCTTTGATTGCTGTCACTGCTGCTGTCTGACCTGTTGGCTGGACGCTGGCCGAGCCGACAAAGTGCTGACGGACGGATCCGTTCTGTAGCTGACGGCCTCTGCTGGCGTGCAGCTTAGCAGTGTTTGTACTTGTGGTTAAACTGCCCTTCGAGGTCTCGAGGAGTGCCTTTCTTCTGAGTTTATCATTTAGTTTCATTTTCCAGTTTGTTGATGGAGGATGAGAAGGAAGTAATGAACAAGAAATGTGTCCACACCGCAGTCAATATATTATCAGTTAAATATTCACTGTAATATCAGCATCATTATGTGCTGCAACAAATCATGATGACATGTGTCACATGTTTGAGAAAGTCTTGTTTGTCTGTCACACAAGACAAATGGGATATTTAGTGTTATTTTATCATTATTTCTTTTGTAATAAATCTAAAGTGATATCATGTGTTTATGTCACCACAGCCCCCCCCCACCCCCCCTCAGCTTCCTCATCAAAGCTGATGCTACAAGTCGTCTCCCTCCTTTCTTTCTTACATGCAGTTTACTGACGTTTGAAAACCGCGATGAAAGTCAGAACGAAGCGAGAGAAAACGTCCTGGAGGAACTTTAAGTTCAGAGGAGGGCCGCCCACATGCATCCAACATGCTATTATTACCACTCTAGCTACAAAATGAAGATGTTTATTCCTGTGAAAGGCTTCTGGAAAACTCTAGTGAGGATACTTGTTGTTTCCTCATCCAGCTGTTCAGTAAACTATTGATTAGGCAGACAGGGTGTTGATCTTTGTTTCATGTGGTGAAGAAATACAGTCACCAAGCATGTGTTGTTCTCTACATCTCTGATCATTTTGTCTTCTCCTGACCTTGAGACGCCCGTCTGTCTGGTAATCTTGTGCACGGTGAGCAGATGGGAGGTTCTTTCAAAGGTAATGTTGCACCGAGAGTCGACTCAGAAACAGGTCTGGTCGCTCTGCTTGGAAGAAATGATTGATTAATGCTTGAAAAAGCAAATAAACAATTGTCATGAAACACTCTCCTGTCAGACGGTGCATGAACCAAAATAGCAGGTGCGCTTGGAGACGCCAACACAGTCCTTTGCGCTGCCCTCAGTAGTTCCATGTTCATGACATCAGTTTCATTCACCGTTCTTCTTCTTCAACACGCCATCTTGACTTTTTGAACACCACCTTGCAGTCCCACAACATGAAACCTCCTCCATCTTGTCCCACGTGAACTGTTATCTTGTGAAGAGCTGCTTTTAGCACAGCTCTCGTGGGCCTTAACACTCAGAGATGATGAGGAGGCTCTTTTTCTCTGACAAAGCGAGCAGGACACGACGAGCGCTTGAAGTATCTTGACTCGTCCTGACAGGATCAACTTGACCTCCAGTCATTCTTGGAGTCTCAACGGCCCGGATGGAGGTCATCATGTTGCTGTTAACAGCAGCCCTCCCTGAAGTACTGTGCCACCCTGCAGCTCGGGGTTCTGGCTCTGTGCATCTGAATGTGTTAGTGAAACTGGAAAAAGCGTGGAGTGTAGATTCTTTGCGTCTCTCTATGTTCATGCATGTGTTGATGATGCTTGGTGGTGCTCTTCATTTCAACCTGAACAGGGTTTATTTTCTGTGTGTTCCTTATTGCAACACACGGATGTCTTCAGTTCTTTATCACTGACTAAACATGTTGTCTAATGGTCATTTCAACCAAAAGAAAAGGAACCAAACAATTGCAAATGTAAATGATCTTGTTGTTCTCAAGCTAAAATTGTTCTCTTCAGTCCGTCTCCTTCAGTTTGTCTCCGATGTTCTCTGGTATTTACTTCAAACTAAATATTGTCTCTGTTGTGCAGAGCTACCGATGTTCTTTGCTCTTCAGCTCTTCTTGAGAAAGATGTTCTCTGTTCTCCGCTCTGTCCTCTGAAGATGTTCTTTGCTCTTGTGATTCTAGTCGGTTCCAGATAGACACACATCTCAAGAAAGAAAACTATGGAGAGCAATAAGGAAGCAGAAGATGGGGGGAAACCCTCATATCAGAGCAACACTAAACTCGATGTTTTTGGACCATTTTTGGAGCCACGGGGGTGCACTCCCCAGCGAGCGTCATCCTCGTGGATTTGATCCCAGTCTGTTCCATTAACATGGTGTTAAAAGCAGCCTGTCCCTGGTGTGACGTCCCTGCTTGCTGCTGCTCCCACCGCCTGCTAATGCTTGTTGTCAGGACTGTTAAGCCCACAGAGAGGAAGGGGGGCGGTGGGGGGTGCAGTAAAGCATAATATAAACCAGCTAACTCCCTAATCCCCCTGTACTGGACCACTCACATCCCCTGAGCTCTGCTGCTGCTGCAGACGTGAAATACACTGAAGACTTTAGAAATATTTCACTTCACAGCTGCAGTGTGTTGGTTACTGAACGTACTCTTTACTATGACACAGAACATTTCTGGTACATTACAGAAAACATGTGTTAAGTGTTATTCATGGCTCATTTAAAGTTAAGGCTGCCATGTTCAATATTTCTCTTGTAGTCAACAAATCCCATGAAAAGACCAAAACCAGCGATGTGTTGGTCCTTGCCTCAGTCCTGTCTGACTTCCTGTCTGTGGCTCACAGCCCATCGGTTCCTCACAAATATATAGTTTCATGTTTCAAAAGGCTCAGTCATTCCCTCCAGCAGCTGCTCGCTGTAGTTTTTATCAAACCAACAGGAGGAAATTTGTACATTTGTTGGGGACTATTTTCAGCAGCGGATGAATCCACATGTGTTTGGGGCAGCAGGACGGTGTGTGAATGAAGGAGGATGGCAGCCAGCGCAACAGTGAGGACGAAGGACAAGCAGGATTTAATATTACGTTTCACTCGTGCTTCAGTTGGTGTTTGTAATCTGCAATGATGCAAATATTTAGTTTGAATTTCAAACAAAGGAATGCTGAGTCATACATTTAACTGAGGAAAACAGCTTCTTCTCCTTCTACATTTACGAATGGAAACTACACAAGTTAACAATGAATAACAGGAACTATGAATAGCGACGTCTGTACTTCGAAGCAGTTCATCGCTCAGTATTTAGTGAGTCAGTATTATTTAAGGTTGATGTGCTGCTGGGGGAGCATGACAAATATATATATATATATATATATATATATATATATATATATGTATACTGTCTCCTTTTTCTTAAAGGCTGCAGTGTCTAATTTTGTCAATGTTGTTATGAATATTTATTGTTGGCAGCATGTTGCCTTGTAGAAAAATAGCTCTTTTTATAGTCGCATATACAGCAACAGATTTGGTTTGAAGATATGTGTTGTGTTGTTGTTGTTTACCACTGCAGCATTTCTAGGTTTTCCAGATTCTCAGTCAAAACATTTTAACACAAGACAAGAAGACGATGTGATCAGTGTTGATGTGTCAGAGACGACGTGTCAAACTCAGCTTTCCTTTTTAATCCTGATGATCTTTGGCTACTAAGCAGCTTCTGCAGTTAGCCCTGTCGTGCCACTTGCACTCGCTGAGCAGTGTTGAACCTAAAAGACACTTGGAACAGCTTGTTTCTGAGATCAAGATGTTGTTGTGAAGTGACAGTTAAGGTATTTGTGTGATTTAAATGAGTGAAAAAGTGCTTATGTAAGTCGTTTGTTGTGGCAGTAGAGGGGTCAGTGGACTCGATGAGAACAACAAGCTTTTAAAAGTAGAAGTTTCAAAGTTTTGAATATAGCCGCCGTCTCTTTGTGTGACTTTCAAAGTCTGTTGATAGAAGGGGAGATTTCCACCACAGAAGGCTGGTGGCTCTGCGGTGCTCAGCTGACTGCAGGCTGTGTTGATGCAGTCGTTTTGATCTGTCCTGTTTTCTAGTGTTCACTTTTGTCCTCTTAACTGGTTTTGAGCGGATCTCAGTGTCCGGGTTCAAAGACTTCACCTGCAGTGCCCATTCAGACTCATGGTTGGACCGCGACCGGCCTCCAAACTACACTCACAAAATCCTGCCGGTGAATCCAGGTGTTAAACTGAGATTTAAGATGAGAACTTTCCCCCTTTGGACAGCAAAACTCGCGACGACAGTTCGGATCAGCAGCCGCTTTTGGATGTCGAGAGCTTCGCGTCACTCAGTGCTTCTGGCTGCTGAAACGCTGAGGATGTCTGCTGTAGTGACGTGTGTCTAGTCCCAGTTTGGCCTTTATTCCTCAGACAGATGAAGTGATCGAGAGGCCTGACCTGTCACGTCTCAGAGGAAACAGTAAAAAGGCTAACTGTCTCGAGTGGAGAGGACGCTGTGTTTACAGTCCCATCCCTCCTCCTCGGGCCTGACTGTGTGTCGTCTCTCTGCTCTCTCTCGCACAGAGCTTCTCACACATTTGTGTAGCTGTCAGTCATGCGAGTCAGCCTTCATCATCGTCATCCTCCCGCCCGTCCCCCGGGTCTGACTGCTGCAGCTTGAAGGGTCTCGGTCATGTTGTGACCTCGTGAGTGAGCGGCCACGCTGCAGCTGCAGCTTCACCGTTCAGCAAAACGTCCTGCGGCCTGAAGATGGTGACAGGAAGTCTGGTTTGGACATTCATGGTCCCCAAAGGATGATTCATAATATATTGTTATTGGTGAGAGAAACGTCCATCTGTCCTGAACAGAGGAGCACTCCTCACATGAGCAATATGTTGGACGTTGGGTTTTATATGCGGTAGGTCTGCAGGAGACGAGGAGGTCGATACGTTCTGCTGCTTCTTATATTGTTCTTTTCTTTTCAGTTGGCCCCGTCTTGTTTCTGTCTCCTGCTGCAACCGTCCTCTTCACCCACACTGATCATTAAAAGCAACAATATACATGTTTTTTACCTCGAGGGTTGACACGTAATTGTTAGATATAACCAATTTCTGTGTTCGCAGCAGCGGAAAATAAACCAGAATGAAATGTAGCTGCAAGACAGGCTGTGATTTAGACAAAGTACAGGAAGTCAGCGAGTGAAAGCCCACAACGTGGATTCAAATAATCAGTTGTTAACAACTGGGTTACATAAAATGAAGAGATGGAAGGCTGAACTATTAGGTCTGCCTGCTGTCTCAGGTGAGTCATGTTCAGGTCTGTGTGTGTGTGTGTGTGTGTGATAATACCTGCAGTTCATCTGGGCCCAGTAAAGGTTATGGTGACAGGTGTAATATCTCCAAATAGGAGATGTCATTTGAAGTGTGTTATGAGAGCAGGGCCTGAACTCCTTAACTATAGGTTAACCTGATCACTGACAGCCTCCGCTGCACACACACACACACACACACACGTATCCCTGCATGTAATAAGATTTCACCACTATTAGCGACATAATACATTCTCTATGTTTTGCTGTTTATTGTTTAGTGAAGAGCAACGACACTAAAACTGAGCTGAACTTGGAGAAAACTCGTTTTTACAGCCGAAGGTTAAACTGAGCCACAACATGTTTTTGCATTTAAAGGTTTGTGGAGGATGAAAATGGTTGTTGTATTGATATATACGTATGCACTCTCATCCAACTCGCAGCAAGGAAGTAAATAAGGGTATATTCCACAAGACCAAACTCTTTAAACACAAACACATTTAACTGCAGGAGTTTTACTTTTCAAAGACTATTATTTAATCGTGTTTTTAATAATTCATCATTAATCATATAAGTGTTTTTCAGGTGGTGTTTACATGAACTTGTGTTCTCCCTGTGGATAATAAAACATGAAAACTTTTCAGCTTGGTGCAGGGTGACCCACAGAACTTAAACACTTGGGAGCTCTGCGCTATCAGCTGCGGGATGCTGCATGTTATTAGGATTATCACACGGCGGCAGAGGACCAGGCGAGCTCCGGGCGCTTTGATAAGTGCAACACTCTCGCTCTGCTCGCCCTGAAAAGCTTTTGTTCGACATTTTGGCAGGACGACCCATCACGGAAACAGCAGAGGCTTAGTTGTTTTGGTGAGGTGAACTTTTCAAACCGACTCGCCGCGATCAGACGACGAGTGAGAACAAAGGCGGGCGGAGCAGCGGTGGTGTGTTGCAGCCGCTGCTCCGCCGTGATGGAGGCCACGCAGGAAGATCTCACCTGCAGCACCTGCAGCACCATGAAAAGCTGCGCTATGATCCGCTACTCAGTGTGTGATTAAATGATTAACCCGCTCTCTGTCTGTCCCTGTCTCTGTGTCTGCAGGCGGTGGAAACAAACCTGGCCTCCAAAGACAGTCACTGGGTGTTTGTGAACGAGGTAAGACAACATGTGAACCGTGTCCAACATGCAGCCCCTTGTCTTCTCCATCATGTGAGCTATTTGATATTATTTTACTAACGATATCTACCGTCATGTACCTGCACAGCCCCGTCCCTTCATTCACGCCCCCCATCATGTGTTCACTGAATGGATTTACACCATCACTTATATCAAAGCAGATATTGTTACAGAGGTTTTGGCAGCAAAACAAACTTGATTGTTATGGACTGGAAGTATTCAGCACGGTTAGGAACACACGAAGAAGATGCTGCCAGCATCAGTCCAGACTGTCATCCGTTCTGTCCAAGTATCTGCATCTTCTACCCACAATCCTTTGTGTTCTCTACTTGTTTTATGACCACTCTCTCTCCCACCTTCTGCCTTTTACAGAGTTCACATACCCTCACTCTTAAAATCAAACGATGCAGACTTAATGGTGGGGGCCGTGGTGACAAACTGAACTCGAGGTTGTAGCTCCTCCGGGAAGGTTTTCTCACCACTTTTAAAGACTTAACTAATCGCTGCATTGATTACAACATTATTTTGAAACCGAGCAGAGGACAAAGGCTGCGCAGTGACTTTAAATAAAAGGCATGACAAGTTCAAGAGCACCTTCCTGTGTTTGTTCAGATAAAAAATGCTCCTGTCTGGGATAAAAACACAAGCTGAGTGCTTTTGTGGCGCTTCTCTCCGGCGGCTGCCCCCCCCCCCAGTTGGATATCTGCCAGCGTGGGCGACTTTCCATGCTGGAAGTAAAATTGAAATGAGTGGGGGTGAAAAGAGAGAATGACAGCACCCTCCACCGCAGCTGACATCGTGTTAAATCCCAAAACACCGACGTCTCCGGAGCTCACAGAGCTCCGACTTCTCCTGACTTCTCGACTCGTGCAAAGTGATTGTGAGTGGATTTTTGTTTTAAATTATCTTTCCTTTTTAATTCCTCGCTCTGCTCCCAGTATCAATATCCTGGCATCTTCCCGGCCAATTAACTGAGCTGACAATAGTGTTAACAACATAATTCAGAGGCAGACGAGGGGAGCTGTCATCTGCTGAAGGCTGAATGCAGAAACCTCGCAGCTAGCTTTCAATGCCAGATTTCCCTTTTTCTTTTCACCTCCCAGCTCGGAACCAACCTCCTAATCTACTTAAAATTCTCTGCTTTGTTTCAAAGTCATCAGTTAACTAATTATACTCGGCGATTTTAATTAACCAAAAGAGTGAAACGCTGTTCAGAATCCCCAGAGTTGCTCGCTCGCCAGAGTTCGGGCTTTTCAGGATGTTCAACAGTGTTTATGATCAAACACGTTTCTTTTGATAAACGTGTGTTTGTGCTGGTTCCATTTCAAATGTGCGATGTGAGCGCAGGGTAACATCTTGTTCCCGCTGAAGGCATCTCTTTCATCTGGAAAGTGTTTCTCGTCTCTTCTTCCTTCCTTCCCTCCAACTCACTGTCGACACTGTGGGGACATTTTCTCCACAACAAAAACTGGATGAATTCTAGATTAAAAAACAAAAGAGTACGACGAACACACGCAGGCTTAGAGTTGGTGTCCTCACTCTGAACAGGGATCAGACTGCAGACACGTGTCACAGCGTCTGGACCTTGCAACCAACATAGACCAAAGTCTTTGAGGCAGTATTTACATCACAGAACACAAAAAAGAGAAGAAGAACCTTTTCTCACCTCATTCATCCAAAATCTCACTGAAAATTCGTTCAGAACCAGCAACAAAACCGCTGGAACAAACTGTGAAAACACGCCGACGCCGTAAGATAACGTCAGCACAACGTTACCAAACACTGATGCTACTTTCAGTCTTATCAAGCAAACGTCAAACCACCTGAAAGTTCATCCGTTCAGTCACTTTTAAAGCTGTTTGTGGTTCCAGCTTCTCAAACATGAGGATTTGATACTGAACACTATATTCATCTAAATGTTGACTGAATATGAATCACGTTGAAATAACAGCTGTGGCTACTAAATCTGACACGCCTTGTTTTTTATGAGCGGCTTGATCCAAATACTAAAAACGGTTCTGGGTCAAAGCTGTGAAGTCATTGATCTGAAGGAAAGTTGAAATGAGAGGATCTGATGTGAGGCGGTCAGCTGGAGAGAAGACGTTCACACTAATTAGTGGCGGCTGATATGACGGTGAATGTGACAGTCAGCGCCTGAATGTTTTGTATGTTTTGCTGATGAGAGACGACAGATTTGTGGTTGCTGGACTTTAGTGGTACAGCAGGTGAATCAGACCTCCAAACCGTCTCACATCCTCCCGAAATATCTTGTCCCCTCCAAACTTCTGTTGCTACCTTTCCCGCCCCTCCTCCGCCCCTCCTCCACCCCTCCTCTGATGGCTCAGCAGAGTGTAGACAGCGAACAGATGTAGTTTCTGGTTCCTGGAGGCGATGCAGTGAGATGTCAGGTGTCAACAGGTAGAGATTTCCATTTCTTCCTCCCTCCATCCAGTCTTCAGGCTCAACTTCAGACATTCAAATAACACGGGGGTGAATAAAATGGAGTGAGTTTAGCACAGCAGGGTGAATGCTAAACATTAAAGCAGCTTTCTGATTTGGCCAACAGAGACGCGAACATGTGAAGTATAAATGAAAGTGTCTTAAATCTCATCTGGTTTTTCTCCAGATACGACACACTGGAAGTGGAGATGAATCTTGGATGTTTGCAACATCACATAGTCTGTTTCCAACCTGTTCATGTCGCGTCACTTCTTGTTAGTGAAATCACCTTCTTCCCAGATTTCAGCTATTAACTTGAGATGGAATAAATGACTAAAATAAGACTCAGGCTGTATGAAACTAAAATTCTGCTTCGTCCGTCAAAGGTTTGGGTTTTTATGGTACTTTGAGTTGTTACTGGCAACAAAGAGACATAAACCTCGAATGTTTAGGTCAGTGTTTGCTGTGTAGCTCTCCTCAGCCGGCGTCTGCAGTGCTGGGTGGCAGACTGTCCTTTTCACCCTCTGTCTGCTGCTAACAGCCAACACCAGACGACACCACTGACGCCAATTAAAAAGACCTGGAGAGAGAGAGAGAGAGCAGAGAAAGGAGAACAAACAGAGGTATAGAGAGCGGTAGTGTTACAGTAATGAGAGAGAGAGGAGGGGGTGAGGAGGGGTGAGGAGAGGTGAGGACAGTAATTAACCAGAGGGGAGAAGGCAGGGTGGGGAGAGATGAAAGAGAGGCACTGTGGCAGTGAAGCCTGGTGGTTCGACAGAGTCTGTCAGGTTTCATCTGACCCACACTTTGAAATCTGTCTGTGATCGACACGCTGAAGCTGTTCGGACTCGAGGACATTTAGAAGATAGAAAAAGCGTCTTCACCGGGTTGTTCTTTAAATTGTTGAGTGCAGAAAAAGCATTTTCTATTGGCTTGGGCAAGATGAATTATTATTTTCACCATAACCCATGAGGCAGATACTGAGTCCTTCTCTCAACAAGGTGAGGACGTCAGTGTCAGTGGTGAGAAGGTGGACATGACAGCAACAAAATAACTGCAGTCTGATTGGTTGAATAGTGGGAACACAGACGGAGTATAGAGATACTTATGAAGTCATCCTCCTGATTAAACCTCTCTTTCTTCAGCGCCATATATCAAATATCACCTACTGCCATGATATCACTCCCCAGTGGATGTTTAGGACATGAAGACAGAAACGTCTTACACGTCCTGTTACCTCGACTGGACGTCAGTGTTTTTTTTGGTTAAAGACTTGGAAAGGCTGAAAAACATTGATTGTCTGTGGAGTTTAAGTGTCTTAAATTAACATCAGCCTTGAACTATCTAAAGTTTTACTGTCATGAAATTGTCACTGTGTCAAAGGTTTCCGTGGTGCATTCAAAGACCTGTCCACCGGGAAATGACCCCTCAAAAAACAAAAGAAACCAAACAAAAGGGCCCTTTGCAAACTTGTCACACGCCAGTTTTTCTCTTCACGATGTCTTTGTTAGACATCAGCTGTTACAAGGTTGTATTTTTGAAAGGGGTTAATGTAAAACAAAGTCTAATCATCCGCTAGAAAACCGCTGGAAAAGGGCCTCTAACTGTTAATGACACCAGCGCCTCTCTTTGAAATGCAAATCAGACGCTTTGTGAACAAAAGCAACTCCAGGTTACATTCCAGCTCCTCCAGGTGTGACTGACAGCTAGATCCATCAGAGCCTTGTTTCTCCGTCCTGCTCTTATCTGTCCTCATCACCACGCAGAATGAAACCAGAGGCTAATGACTTGTTAGACTGCAAGTAATGAGAGCAGGGGGGGGGGGGGGGGGGGCTCCTCCAGCAGGGGATTAAGGAGGGAAAAGTCTGGTTGACTTTATTCATTAAAACTCTAGAGATTTTGATAAAGTGCAGTTGTCTCACGCTCAGTTTATTTGTATTCAAACTGCGTCTGTGGTTGTCTCGACTTCCACCCAAACTAATGCAACTGTAAATACTAATGAATATTAATGTCATCACTGAGAGATAGTGATGTGAGTCACAGTTCAGGTTGAACAGAGGAGGCAGACTGACTGACTGCTCTACATCCTGGTGTTAAGCTACTCTTTAACAGGTTAGCACTAACGGTACCACAGATATTAGCTTATCAATATTACTACATCTCTGTGCTAATATTAGCCTTAGCCAGACGATTAATGCTGCATGAAGTGCCCACTTTGACCTGGTGTTACTAAGACCCAGGCTCGACTAAGTCCAGCTCAGACTGATCAAAGTTGAGCCAAGTCTTTTGTTTTAGGAAACAAACATGGCCGTCATCTGGCGCCACCCTCAGGACAACCATGTTTTATTTCTAAGACTTGTTTCTCCATCTGTAGTCCATCTAATCCAGCAGCTGTCTGGTTCGCAGTGAGCCACATGATGGTATAGACTGACAGCAGTTGTATAACAGCTTGCTTATGATGAACACAACACGCCATGTTTTCTCTTATCTGAAGTGTTAAGCGGCGGCCTCATTGCTTCGGAATAAGCTGCAGTAAATTGTACACAATGACCCTTCTGAGCGTCCTCTGTCAGGATCCCATCTTTCCTAACAGCACCATTACCTGTTCCTGGAGGTTACACTGCGCTCGCCGCTCAGCTTCCCCCCGCTCTTAAGTCTGCCTGTTCCTAATCGCAGGCCATTACCAGCCCCCTGTAATATCACATCCGTTACAGCGCCTCCACTTTGTGGTCGAGAAGTGCCAGAAAATAGTTTGAATATTGATTGTATCACTGTGTCTCTCAGTGAGTCCCCGCAGGACAGCCGGGTCTTAAACCCAGAGGCGGTGCTGTTATGTGTCTCAGATAACAGAAATACTGACTTAATGTCCAGTCTATGGGTAGCTCATGCCTTGGTAACGGTTTTGTAGATACGCTGTACGGTCTGTCCACAGTGCCAGAAAGAAATGTTTCTCCCAGTTTGCGTGGAAGAACTTGTCTGGCCTGATCTCAACCACATCCAGCACCTTTGGTGATCATCGTCATTCTCTCAGACTAAGAGTGTGAAATGAGATTTTAGCAGGAATGTCACTGAACCCTGTAAACTCCAACGTATTTACCCGTTTTTATCCTCCGTCTCCTTGAGTTCAGTCCATTTTTAAAGGTCAGACAATATAACAGCACACATACATCTCTGCAGGCACGATGCTCACATGTTCCTTCATGTGTTCTTCTGTGGAATAAACAAGAGAAATCAATTCATTTCAGCAAACAGAGCAGACAGATTGTTAACGTCTTGGCTGCAATTACAGGACGTGGCATCAAACTTGTTTTGACTTTAAACCCTTTAACCTGGAAGAATGACATGTTTTCAAAACTGTCCAATAAATGAGCTTTAAATCCTTGTGACTTTTGTTTACAAGCCCTGGTGGATTTTTAATTGGTTAGTCGGAACCGAAATACAGAAATGCAGCGAAGTTGACTTTTCTATTAGACTTAAGAAAACAAACAAAGTCGTTGTTCTGGACTCTTTAAGTCACGGACTGTAATTATGTTGGTGTTATAAAGCTAATATTGCTCAGAGATGATGTTTTTGTGCTTTTAGAGTTAGATTGAGGCTATCTATAATTACACCTCACAGGAAATAATTGGGTTTCTCTGCGTCAAAGCAATTAAACATGTGCATCCATAAAGGAAGTGTTTTTAATGGCCTCCATGAATCCTGCAGTCTGTTCGGCTTCGACGCTGTCATTTGTCTGTCTGTAAGAAAACTGCCTGATCTCTGCTCTTAATTAATGTGGTGGAGGAAATGAACATTGAAGTTTCTCGTGTCCACTCTTTACATGTCGACGCTCGGCCCACAGCGGTCACTAACGTCTCCTTCCCTTTGTCCCGCCTCCTCCTCACTGCAGGAAATCAGCGACACGGAGATCCTGGAGCTTACCCACAGTGCACTGGGGCGCATGACGGTGATCCGGCAGATCTTCCCCATGTGGAGGGACAGCAGCACCCGCTGTATGAGACACAACCACCGGATCTCCTCTCTGCTGTGTGACCCGCAGGAAGGATACCTGCAGAACCTGGAGGTACGTTAGCATCAAGAGGAGGGTGGCGGCTGGCTGGTAACGATCACTGATCAATGGTTTGCTCGTTGATAGGAGCTGTCGAGTTATTAGGTATTTCCCATCATTTAAAATGAGGAAACCTCAAGTCTGATTTTAAAGACGAAACTACGAAAGTTTTCTTTGACGTTGGATCAATTATGTGATAATATTTTGAGCAGAACAACGTTCCTCTTTAAAAGCTGACTAACTGTGAGGTGGAAACATATGCCTCTGTTAGTACCTGAGTACCAGTAGCTTTCTAGAGGAGCACCAGAGCCTCATTAAGCCACTGGTTGTTGCTGAGATGTCTTCTTGTATCTGTGTAGATTTACACTCCCAGCTTTAGTCCCGACTAAAGTTTGAAAATGCAGATGGAAATAAAAACCTCCAGTTAGGAGTTTGTATTTTCAAACCACTATAGGTCAGAATGATGTTTAAATCGGGCTGAAATGTTGAATTCTCCTCTCTCTTGACAAAGATAACACAAAGTTGTGTTTAACAGCCAAACACGAAGACTCGCACGTCTCATTCCTGATTAAAGGGAGTGGAGGGATGCTCTGGGGAATTCATTAGGAAGTTTGAAGGCACAATTTAGTGATTCAAAGGCACAAAATATTAATTTGAAGGGACAGAAAACTAATTAGAGGGCACAAATTATTAAATTGAGGAGAAAAAGAAAAAGCTAATGAGTGGCCAAATTAGTCATTTGAGGACAGGAATTACTAATTTGAAGGAAAAGATTTCTCCAAACTCCTCTTGCTTTAATACTTAAACCGTGGAAGCCTTTCAGCAGCAGTCTGTAGATGTAAACAGCCTCTTGTTCTCTCTGCAGTGGAGCCAGCGAGGACACACACTGTTAGTATTTTAGATACATATATTAATATATTAATATAGTTATACCAACAGTTAATGTTACAGCTTCTTCTACACTTTACGGCTCCGTTATTTATTCATGGTCACTTTATTGTTGTTATTTATGTGTCAATGTTAAGTTTGTTTCATGATACATTTTTACTATTAACCCAAAACTGGACTAATTCCAGTAAATTAGGTCACATTTAATATTTAGTGGCAGTCGACGTCCACAGTAACACACAATAAACACTCTCAAAGGTGTACACACACACACACACACACACACACACACACACACAGCATTATTTCCAGTTATGAAATATCACAGTGATGTGTGTGTTGACATTTAAAGACAGCAAACACAACGATTACTGTAACTGACGTTGAGAAATACTTCTCTGTCTGGTTCTGACATTTGTGGAGTTTGTTTGTAGTTTTCCACAAGATGTCCGACATCACAGCTGAGAGGAAACTCTCAGCGGGCCGCTCTGTTTCCTTCCTCCTCTCTTCTTCCTCTTCTCCCTTGTTTATCTTTTCTTTCTTTCATGCTCTTATTCTTGTTCTGCATGTCACCTCTGTGTGTTTTCTTTTTCAAACTTCAGACCTCGGTTCAGATTTTCTTTCCTTCTGTCTCATTTGCTCTTCTTCTGCCCTCTCTCCGCCTCGTGTCTCTCTTCCATCCTTCCGTCCTCCACCTTTTGTCTCGTTCTCCTGGACCTCTGGTGAACCTCTCTGTCCTCACCTGAGACCTTCAGGGAGGCAGGTAAATCAAGGCCTTTGACTCAATAATTCATGCAAAAGAGAGTTAAATGTTCCTTGATGTCAGGGGCCCCCGGGCTTCCTCCCTGATGGAGGACAGACAGCGTCCAGCGTCAGACTGTGTCAGCAGGTTGTCACGCTGGACAGATTCAGTCTGCACCTGTTAACAAATGAGAATACTGCTGCTGTGAAGGGGACAGCTTGTATTTCCAGGAATTAAAGTTTGTCAAGCTGCATGTTTAATGCAAGTTTCTGAAATCTCAGCTGAATAAAATGTGAAAAAGTTCCTGCCACCATCAACTGCCTTTATGTGAATATATTGAAGAGGACTTCATGAATCCGGCAGCTGTAACTCGGACTCGTCGGGGCACTTCGGGGTCTCCCATCGGGACTTGTCAGCCTACGATCTTCAGGTTGAATGTTTTGACTAGTCCCCTACAGCAGTGGCTTTAGCATGTGGCATGCTTACATTTCAGGAAATATAAAGGTTAACTGCAGGTCTGTGATGTGATATTAACTCATGCATGGTGTGGAGTCACAGTGAAAGACGGCCTGCAGCACACAGCAGAGGAACTGGACTGATGTTTGGTTTCATGTCAGTGAACCTGGAGGACGATTCCAGTTCTGTGTCGGAGCTGCAGTTTGTACCTACTGCGTCTGTCTGTGTGTGTGTGTGTGTGTGTGTGTGTGTGTGTGTGTGTGTGTGTGTGTGTGTGTCTGTGTCTGTGTGTGTGTGTGTGTGTGTGTGTGTGTGTGTGTGTATCAGTGTGTGTGTGTGTGTGTGTGTGTGTGTGTGTGTGTATCAGTGTGTGTGTGTGTGTGTCATGGCCTCAGGCAGCATGCTGTATGGACTTCATGCCAGTCAGCTGTACTCATCTGGACAGAGTGATGCTCATTTGTCACCTTGCATTTGGTCTCTGCTCCCTGCTGTGGCGTGTGTGTGTGTGTGTGTGTGTGTGTGTGTGTGTGTGTGTGTGTGTGTGTGTTTGTGTGTGTGTGTGATTTGTCACAGTGTGTTTCCTCCTCCCTCAGAGGAGAGGGTGAGAGATGACATGATCACATGTGGACAGACTCAATACTAGCTGACTCTCATCTCAACACCATCCAGCGTGAGTGTGTGTGCGTGTGTGTGTGTGTGTGTGTGTGTGTGTGTGTGTGTGTGCTCATGGTGGTGTTAGCTTAGAGCCGATGATGCTGTACCCAGCTGTGTCACATGTGGCCACATGGGTGCCTCTGTTTTACCTGGAAACCTGAAACACACTTCACCATGTTGTCACGTGTGTGTGTGTGTGTGTGTGTGTGTGTGTGTGTGTGTGTGTGTGTATTACACACCAGTTCTAAACAAGTGAACAAGTGACAACATGATGAAACAAAATACAATGATTCAATCATTTACTTTATTTCACACACACTGACTGCATGAACAACAATCAGTGAGGATAAAATAGTGTCTACAGTTAGAATGTGCTGGTGAGCAGGTGGACTGTTTCTATTCTCAGACAGACAACATACTGTACAAACGTTAGAAACCAAGGACAAACTTCCATCAGTCACAGTATATATATATATATATATATATTATATATAGCACTTTTCTCAGACTTCTACTTCTTTGGACCAACACTTGATATATGTTGCACAGTCTTGAGACCAATCTCTCTCTGTGTGTCTCACATTAAACATCATGTATATTTTGTCTCCTCCTCTCTCCAGGTGTCCAACCTCTACCTGTACGACAGCGTGCTGATGCTGGCCAACGCCTTCTACAGGAAGCTGGAGGACAGGAAGTGGCACAGTATGGCCAGCCTCAACTGCATCAGGAAGTCCACCAAGCCGTGGAACGGAGGCTGGTCCATGCTGGAGACCATCCAGAAGGTACTGAGGCGTTCTGTCAACCAACCACAGCACTTTCCTTTTAGTGTCGTTCAGGGCAAGAACCTGAACCAAACGTGTCCAACGCTCTGCAGCCCTCCAACACACCTGGTTCACCTTCATCAATCTTAATTATCTGACGTCCTGAGTTATGATTCATTGACGGTTACACGGATATCTCGGTGGTGTTCAGTGTATACTTCCCCTAAAGAAACAGGTCTTAAATCTATTGTTGTTTGAACTGGAAAGTTCATAATGTTTTGAAGTCTTCCAATGATGGTTTTGTGAAGGTTGTTGAACTGATTAACTGGCTTGTTGGCTCACCTAATTGCCTTGATCTCTCTGCAGCATTTAAACAGAGATATCTGTCTGATTCAATATAGCTTAGAACGGCGGAGCACGTGTTGGTTTCTATGAAAGATTTAATTGAGAAAACCTTTGAAGACGGAGGAGAGCATTAAAGCATGATTAGATTTCTACCAACGTTAAGCAGAAGAATAAACAACTTCTTTGTTAACGGAAGATGAATCAGACACGAGACGCTGCTGGTGAAACACCAAGAAGACGATCATTCAAACTCTGATCTCTGCATCTGAACAATCAGCATCCTCGTGCTCAGACTAACTGGTGAGAGATGCTCTTCAGATGAGTCCCTCGGAGCAGGACCGGCCCTGTGCCATGAAAAAACATCTCGTTAGTGATCCGTCTGTAACGTATCATGTACAGTGTGTTAACAGACAAACATGAACATGAACATGTCTGTTACCTGTTTCCAGTTGTTTCGCCGCGTCCACGCTGGCAGCAGTGACTAAAACAGTATCATCATCAGTAGGAACGACCACCAAAACCACAGAAAAACACATTTTCCTTGAAGGCAGCAACATAAACACCATCAAACATTCCTGTTTGACTTTGAAACCTTCTCTCATGTGTTCCTCCGCTGTGTCAGGAAGTCATTTCTACAGTTGTATATATGCTGTTGTCCTGCAGGCGGGGCAGAACGGTTCATCATCACAGAGCAACATTTCCTGTTTTTATTCATTTTTCCCTCCAACCTGAACATTTCCACCAGCCGCCATCTCGCGGACTATTTTGCTGATGAGATGGAAAATGACTTTGTGAGAGGACGACAAGCGCAGAGTGAAAAATGGAAAGAGCAGCAGAGCACTTTCACTTTCACTCTGTGCTTTTCTGTTCAGTGCTTCCTCTCACAGGTGTGTGTGTGTATTGAAAGTATCTGTGTGTGTGTGTGTGTGTGTGTGTGTGTGTGTGGAGTCAATGAAATCACCTGACGCACCTCATTGCATCAAAAGTACTGCGACTCCAAACTCACGAGGCAAAGCACTTCTGGTTTTTCTCCTCGCTGCTGTTTACCACCAACCTCTCATGACTGTAGGTGAACACACTGCAGTTATTTAGAAGTATTGGTTTGTGCATTTCCCTTCAACAACAAGCCCTGCAGGAGGTGCAGGAGGTGCAGGAGGTGCAGGAGGTGCAGGAGGTCCACTGTCTGAGGAGCAACATATGGCTCAATTAAAGAGGACAGCTGCTGGACAGCAAACAGGGCTCATCAGTAACTAACTCTCCATTAATATCACTTTCATATGTAACGAGAACATTATACAATGAAAATATTACATATAGTAAAGTTAAATATATATTAGTATTTTAAACGCAATTTAACAGACAAAACAGTCCAGATCAGCTTCAACGAACAAAAAGTGAAAGTGACGATAAATAGATGCATCTTTTAAAAGAAAAGATCATATATATATAAATAGATATGTTGCATGAGTATAAAACACTCAGAGGTCAAACAATGATGCTACAGTGTTAAAAAACCACTGCATTTTATTGACCTTTTCAAGGGTAAGTTCTGTCTTTCCATCTCTTGGTTTGACTGTTTTCTTTACGTTATGTTTCCTTTGCAAACGCCAGAATTAGACCTGATGACAGAGTCCAGGAAAGCGACACGGTGACGTTATGTTTCCGTGCTGTTGACAGATGGAGGACTGGAAGCATCACTGACTCTGTAGCAAGCTGCACGCAGACCAAAACAAACATTATCAGACATTATTTTCCTCCAGGTGACGATGACTGCGACCTTTGCGGCTGACAGGAGAACATTTAGCCCGCTGGCCTGCGGTGACGGCTGTCTTCAGTCTTGCTTTACATCCAACGTGAACTGATGGAAGTCAGGAAGCGACATTTCATCCGTGGCCTTTGAGTGGAGCAGCGCTGCAGCTCCTTCAGTCAGGCTCTGACATTATATACGTATATATTCCACGTAGAAGGCAGCCGATCAACAAGGGAGCCAGCAAGCAGACATCTTTAATCATGACTTAATAAAGCTGAACATTGATTAATAAACTCATGATTAATTAGTTCTGTATCTATATCGGGCCTTGCTCTTTCTTGATGGTGTCCGTGGGGATTTCTGTGCGCTTCGTATCTCTGCAGAGGTTGTCAGTCTGACATCATATCATCATCAGCATCATGGGACGCAGCCTGATATTAAAGATGCGGGGGGGGGGGGGGGGGGGGGGTGTCAGCAGCAGCTTCAAATGACACCACTCTCAACCACAAGTCCTCCGCAGGCCTCCAGGAAGCAGCTTGTCTTTGAGCTTCTCCGTTTTCCACATTTCCCACTTTTTCTCAACATCCCAACATTGCAGTTTCCCCCCCTCCCTCCCTCTTATACGCTGTCCCCCCCTCCCTCCCTCTTATACGCTGTCCCCCCCTCCCTCCCTCTTATACGCTGTCCCCCCATTACTCCTTTTGACCCCTTTTAATGTCTTTTCAATGTCTTTGTCCCTTCACCCCTCCCTCTCGGTCTTACTGCCTCCCTGCCTCTCTCTGTAGCTCCATTATATTTTATCTGCATGAACATTAAGGTTAACAATACTGACGAGTACATGATGAAACACACTTTAATAAAGTTATTTTCTGCTCTCTCCTTTGTGCTGGAGGGTGTGTGGCTGTGTGCATGTGCAACACCCCCCCCCCCACACACACACACACACACAAACACACACACACACACTAAACATGAAAACTTTATTGACCCATCATCCCAAAGTGGCCTGTGAGTCAAATAAAAGTAAGAGGTCACGATAGCGGAGACTCTGATGTTTGTTATTGTCTTAAGTAATCAAAGTTTACAGTTTCAGCAGAGAATCTCACTTTTCTAATTTCAGTGTCCTGTCCTCCATGATTTTTACACCCCTCTCTCTTTCTGTGTCCCTCCCCCCTCCCTTCAGGGCAACATCACAGGTCTGACAGGTACGATGGACTTCAAGGACAGCGGCTCCAACTCTCACGTCCAGTTCGAGATCCTCGGCTCCAGCTTCAGCGAGACGTTCGGCAAGGACATCAAGAGGGTGAGTTCACAGTGCTTCGCTTCAACGAATGAAGTGGAAGTAAACGGCGGCGAGGCGACATCGCCTGCGTGTGTCAAACCTAAAAAGCTGCAGCCTGATATTCGGACTGAACATTTTGTTTCCATTATTCAGTCTGACATTTCCTTTTTCTGCGGAAGGAGGATTTGATTTTGCCAGCATACGGTTACCGTAAGTTAAGCAACTTTAAAGAGATGACGGCGGTCGAGCGTACAAGTTATTCATGAAGAGAACATGTTCTGGTAAATGATGTATGATAGTGGTGTCCTGAAACTAAGATGAGGCACAACTTTCCACAAGCTTCCCCCAAGAAAACTTCAGCTGGTTATTTAGCAGTCAAAGGGCGGCTAGTTTGCAAGCTAGCTAGCTAAGTTAGCCAGTTTCAGTATTTCTAATGTTTCCTACAAGGTTTGACTGTACATTTAACGACGTATCGCTCGTGATCATGTGGGGCTGGAACAGTGGCAGGACTGCTAGCATAGATAACAAATGAGCTAGCATAGGTGGCTAGTAAATGTTAGCAAGCGTATTTATTTATTTAGCCTTTATTTTGACTAAACATACGCTTGTGCTCTTTTACAGCAAGAGTTAAACTCACAAATGGATGAATGGAATAATAATTAAACAGAAGAATGAGCTATAAAGAAGGTAGAGACTCGATAAAGAAAGAACTGCGAGCAAACTGATTTTACGATGTCCTCAGCTGTTAAAACTACAGCTCAGTCTCCCCCCCCCCTCCTTGTGCTGGTTCAGTGCTGCCTTGTAGTGTACAGAGGAGCGCTGCAGGCTGTTACTGTTGTCGCTGATGCAGCTGAATGTCATCAGTCATCACGTCGGCCATTTTGAAGTCCATCTGTGACATGCAAGCCATCGTGTAGAGTCGTGCAGACCGGCCAGGTGTGTGGAGGGAGACTTGAGCTCAGTGTTTCCTGGTTCCTGGTTCACGGCCCCCCAATAACAAACGATGTGAGTCGACCTTTGAGAGGCACAGACTCTGATTGGAGGAGCAGCATTAGATCTGAGCGACGCTGCTCCGCCGTCACGGCCTCATGGGAGCCGGAGTTGTTGAACAGGCAGATTTAAAGGATGAAGACAGTCATCATTTATGGAACAGTTCTCAGTTCATTAATTTCTCCAATTATTGAAAAAGTTGTTTAACTGTGTCACGTTAACCTTGATTAACAGCGCCCGTGTTTAGGACCGCGAACACTCATCCCTTGCCATTAAACCAATCAATATTTAAAAGGATGAACGAGGTTTTAATTAACAGTCAAAGGATTATGAAGTCGCCTTCTTGTAAACGTGTGTCGGCCCCGTCTTACAGGGGATGAATCAATACAGAGGAGCAGCGGTGGAATCACACAGTATGAGTTTCAGGGCATCGCCTCGACCTCAGAGTGACACCAGCAGCAGATTCAGTCACATGGTGTGGAATCATAATGTGTTCAACTCTCTTATCTAACATACAAGTCGGCATTGTACTGCACAATTAGAGGCTATAGAACATATACATATATTGTTTAAAATGTTATAAGATCAATATCAGACTTATGTTGTGTCTTTCTTCTGATTTTTCTAGAAAAAAAGAAAAGAAAAGCTCTGAAATTATCCTCAGATTTAGAGAGAAGTAAAGGAAAAGGAGGAGAGAAATGTGGGAATAATAGTATATAATATTATTATAATAATACTAACAGTTTACAGGCGGAGGGATGTGATTTTTCTCCTTCTCAGTTTAAACGAAAGAATCGAGAGGCTGATCCTCAGATCAACACTACCTCACCAGACCCAGTGATATTTTCTCCCACTTTATCAGAAGCAAAGTATGAAACCAAAATACAAGATGAAACCACGTGTTTAAAGGGGGTTTTCTTGTGTGTCTGGCAACATAAAACATGCGCATACTCGTGTGAATCATCTTATTTATGATCCGTTTTACAAGCATACATAACAATTTAGATGATTTAGCAGCTTGAAGGTACTGTGTGTCAGAGCAGGTCTGTAAGGGTGGACACACACACACACACACACACACACACACACACACACACACACACACACACACACACGCAGGGCAGTTGCTGCAGTAATGAAGATTTAATCACCTGGCTTCTCATTCTGAGTTATGAGTCCCTCCTGTGTTACCATTAGGAGAGCACACACACACACACACACACACCAATACATATCAATATTACCCCCCTGCACACACATATATCTCCAATATAAACACTCATACATAATGAAGCCCTCCCAGTTATTACACACACACAAATGAGCGTGAAGACATATTATTATTAACATACAATACATGTGGGATCTCTTGTGTGCTGCAGTGCCTCCCACACACACAGTACACACAGTACACACAGTACACACAGTATTCATCAACATACCTACTTCGACGTATATATCTGAACAAATGTTAGTGCACGTGAGCCGTCCCGTTTCAGGACTCATAACAGGATCAGTCACACAAAAGAAATGATGATAAAAGTCCAGCAATCGCAGGTTAGGTGGTCAGATAACAGAAGAAGTCGTAGTTTGCGGTGAGTTCTGAGCTGAACACGTGTCTGTTGCTAGCTAGCTAACGTAGCGGCTGGTCACAAAAGGTCCAGTGGTTAGGAAGGAAGTCCTGAAGTGAGATCTATCAGGCCGGATGGAAAGACAGCCATTGGTTTCAGGTAACGGTTTGACAACGAGCAGCTCTGAAAGCTGGATTATGTTGTACACTCACAGTCTGACTCTCAGGTACAAAGTTAAGAGGTTTTACAGTGTGTGTCTTCAGTCTTGGAGGGGAGCTGGTCAGGACACAATGTGGAGGGGAGCAGAATGGAGCAGACATCTGCTTTACATCTTCAGAAAATCTGTCCTGAAATCATCCACCTGTCTGTCCCTCTAACCCTAACCCCGCCCGGTTCTGGAGGATTACCTGAGCCAGAAAACTTTCGACAGCGAGCCTCCAGTTTATCTCACATCGACTTGTTTCTTTAGGCAGTCTAAATGTGTTTGTGGGAGAGGAGGAGGAGGAGGAGGAGGAGGAGGAGGAGGGGGGTGTTGGTGGCACACAGGAAAGTTTTCTGGAGTTTCTGATGTGCGAGTAGATGTTGTCTGCCGGGCGGTGAGATATCAGCTACACACTCGATTCATTTTCCCCCTACAGTGTTGGTGTTATCCAAATCTCCATCTCCATCTCTCTGTGCTGTCCACGCCTCTCCTCTCTCCTCCCAGGGCCATTTCTCAAAGTACATTTTCCCCACAGATGAAACACCACTCCCCCTCCCACCTCCAGATCAGACCTGATAGAGATTGAAATGTCATTTCCCTCTTTGGGAAACTTGTGCCGCAGCGCTCTGGTCCTTCAGACCTCCCCTGTGTGTTATCCCATCTATCTGTCCTCACTGTTCTCATCTCATTGACTTTTGATGCGTCTTCGCAGCAATTTGTTGTCGGTAAATCGCCCTCCTACGAAAGAAAAAAAACAAAACTCTGGTGTTTTTTTCCGTCCTCTTCGATTGGTGGCAGCGACTGAACGCGTGTCAGAAGACATTACGCTCTCGCCCACTGTCCTCAGAGGGGGGGTCGGGGAATCGCTGGTTTTAATCAGGAGGAGGAGGGCCGCCGGGACGAGCAGACAGATAACCTCTCCGAGCTGTAATAGGGCCCTGATTTAGCTCTAGTGGTTTTCAAACTAGGGTCTGAGGACTCTCGGGGGTCCTGCAAGGAGTCCTTAACAGGTCACTCAGCAAAATGAGGGAAAGTTAAGAACCGTTTCATTATGATTCTGAACAAACGAGACCGTCAGTGGTGTCGATACAATCAAAGACAATTCAACCTGCAACTTTTATTAGTGTGTTGTACTGCAGAAAATACATGAAAGCTCTTATCGAAATAGTTTGAGTATGTTGGGAAAATGCAGACTTATTATACACTGAATGAAACCCCCCCCCCGTCCCCCATCTGTCTGTCTCTTCTTTGTCCCTGTCGACTCTTTTCTGTCTCCGTCTGTCTCTTCTCTCCCACGGAAGAGCTAAAGAGGTTTGCAATTATTTTGTTGAGGATAGAAATTACCCGCCCATTTGTCCGTAATGGGGACTGCATTGTTACCGGCCCTTCTGAAATGAATCCATTAGAAATGTTGGAGACCGAAAATGAGCCTCAGACGCTACTAATTTCAAATCCCTGAGGTAATTTGGAGTCGTTAACAACAATTTGTGCCTTTGAAAACTCGGAGCTTGCTAATTTCTGTGAATAATGCATGGAACATGATAGACTCTCCCTTTTCATTTTTTTTCCAAAGCAAAAGAGATGGAGTCTTTCTTTTTCTCTGTTAGGCGTGGGCAGTGATGGATGACCGCCGAGCTCTTGGACGTCCCACAAAGAGACGCCAAATGAGGCTCGGAGATAATTACTGGACTGAAAATGAAAAAGCTGTGATGAAATCAGTTGTAACGTTTGGATTCCAGATAGTTCAGATGCCCCTCATCCAGGCAGCCGTCTTCTGTCACGCCACATGATTTGTGTTCCTGATAAATGTTGATTCAAGCAAAGTTCAGGCAGCTCTGGACTGAACATTAACACAACTTATCGTATCGTAAAGATTAAATGACTGAATGTCAACTTATAGAACAGAACGCATTCACAATAATAACCACAAAGACTCAATACAGTGAAGCTGGAATGAAAATGAATAAGAAATAAAGCTTGCAGACCTCGATTCTTATTTTGGTAGCGACTGGAATGAAAAGTGTCGGTGTTTGTCAGATTCATAATCTCTGGTCTAAATAAAGCGCTCGGTGGTGAAGCTGTTGGTGAAGCTGTTGGTGAAGCTGTTGGTGAAGCTGTTGGTGAAGCTGCTGGTGAAGCTGCTGGTGAAGCTGTTGGTGAGAGTTAACAAACAGATCTTCTAAACTTTCGTAATCCAGTGAAGGTTGAATATGAGTCCCTGCAGCAGCGCTAATTATCCAACGCCCACGGATCGTCTCTCACACCAACAAAAAGGTAGAAATCAAAAGCTGGGAAACACACAGATACACACACACACACACACACACACACACACACACACACACATGTATGTACACTAATTGCTATTCATATTGGTGTGTTTTTCTTTGAAAAGGCCCCGGAGAGCGCAGCTTTGTGTAGATTAGAAACATCAAAGAGGCTCCGCAACAGGGAAACGCATCAGAGGCCTGTGTGTGTGTGTGTGTGTGTGTGTGTGTGTGTGTGTGTGTGTGTGTGTGTTTGTGTTTGTGTGTGTGTGTGTGTGTGTGTGTGCACGGCTGCGCATGTGTGCTGGAGAAGACTCGACCTTGTGTGTGTGTGTGTGTGTGTGTGTGTGTGTGTGTGTGTGTGTGTGTGTCCTTGCAGCAAATATGTGTTTACCTCAGCAGAATCTTATATCTCACTACATCTTCCTGCACGTGTGTGTGTTGATGAGTTTTTAAATATTACTCTGAAACGTGAATTGTGTTAATATTTAAAATAACTGATGATTAATATTTGTTGCAGTGTGTTTACTTTAAACTAAGTACAGAGTACTAACTAGATTCTACTTTTTACTGCACTGCATTTATTTTACAGTTTGACGTGTTACTACTGTAAACATTCATCTTTTACACACAAGCAGCTTATGATATATATATAAAATATGATGCACTGTGCTGCTTCGTGTTTTTACAGTTCGGACACATGTTGTCTCTTTAATTATTTTCTTTATGACAGATGAGGGGAAACTGAAATCCTTCGAGGGTCATAAGGTGTGTTGTTGTCCAGTAACGAGTTGTTAAAGTTACATGTTTGTCATATGATAATGATAATATATGTAATGAAACACGAGTACTTATGAGAGATTATCGAAATGTTGCTTTTACTTTCCCTTTCTTGACTTTTACTTCTTCTGCACAGATTTGATTTGACTCATAAAACAACATAACGCATAAATAAGAACTGAAAAGACAGGAAGTCTGGCTCACTCAGAGGGACACACGCCCTCTAAAGTCCTTTTAAATCACCGATCAAAGAAAAGGATGAGGAGGAGGTGAACGTGTGGAAATAAGAGAAGAAGTCTGTCAGGGAGTCGAGGCGGGGGGGGGGGGGGGGGGGGGGGGGGGGATGGTGGCAAACGCTGGCATTTCGCTGTGCTGTCCACGGGAGAGTGACTTACAGAAGTACAGCCAGCGTAGCCTTTTGGATGACAGGAGGAAAAAGAGAGAACTGACATTTGAGGAAAAGGGAAAGAAGCAGGGAGGAGAGGAATAATGCATGAGCAGCGGCGCTGTGAGCGAGGTAGAGATTTATCCGCCATGTTTGACCTCCGCTGGGAGGAGAGCAGGAGCTGGATGTGAACCAGCATGGAGACGACTTCCAGATCAGATCCGTGCTGACAGCCTTTATTAGATGATTCCTGAATTTACAGTGATTTGATTCAACTTAATCCCTTTGAAATTGAAGCCTTTTCACCAGAGACTGAAAACACAACTGAAAGTCACTGAGCGAAGACACCGAACGCTGCAGCCTCACTGACCACCTCCTGTTTCCTAGAAAGTACGTTTACACAACAGCAGAAATGTCTGCAGTTCTGTTCTTTATCAACATAATGTTTTCATGAAGGTGTCTGCATAGTTGCACAATTTTCATACTGAATAAATCTGCAAAACGTTACATATTTCATGTGTTTAGCCACGCTAGCGGCCCTTTGGTCCAGACTGAAATATCTCAACACTATATACAGACATTCATGGTGCACATGAGATGGATTCTAATGATTCTGGTGACCATCTGACCCCCCTGGCCCTCCTCCTGCACCACCATCAGGTTAAATACACGTCGTGACCAAATAAGTCTGTGCTCTATTTTGTGTTTAATTAGCAGATGCTAGAACTGTAACATGCTAAACTAAGATGATTAACATTTAACACTGCACCTGCTGAACATCAACATGTTAGCACGCTGATGTTAGCATCAGATGTTCACCTGCTATCTGTAGCAACTAAAGCACGAGACAGGAAGTGTTTACTTCTTCTGTATTTGACTAAAACCGAGATCTGATCTAAACTTCCCTAAAATGTTTGCGTAGCATAAACGTAACCACTCTCTGGACGCAGTACATGAATCCTGGTCTGCGCCCCCACCCACCTCCCCGACATCCTCCCTGTGACTCCTGTGTGGTACAAAAACTGAGCAAAAATGTTTTTTCAAAACTTGTAGCAGCACATGAACTCAGAGAAAATAGCATGTAAACTGCATGAAGGTAGACAGTTTTGGTGACGTGTCTTTCTCTGTTATTCTAATTGTGTGATTCCTGCATGTCTGCGGGCTCGTCCCTGTGACTTAAAGAGAGTCTACTTTCATCACAGCTTCAAAGAGTCAAGCTAAGCTCGTAGCTCCGTCAGAAAATAGAACAGGACATCCTGCACATCCAAGACCAGGACAAAGAGAGGAACGCTGCTCTGTGATGAAGAGCATTCACATCCACAGCACTCGCAGAACTGGTGCATCTCGATGGAGAAGTGGCTGAAGTGCAGAAGGTAGAGTGTATTCATAACCCAGACCATGCGTGACAGGAGACACATTCAAAGAGGCTGCAGACACTTCAGGTGGATGAAAAGCAGCCAGTTCATCACTTCATGCCTGTCTGAGTGAAGAGGTTGAAGCTGCTGCACAACTTCCTCTTTTTCAGTTTCTGCAGAACTCAGAAAGAAATCAGCGGAAAACTCACCCCGTTCTGGTCAGAGCATGTGGAGGGTCTAGTGGTTGGCCTGGTGACGCCAGAGGTTTGTGCTAAGTGCCAATTAAATTCTACTATATATAATCATCAACCCACCACCTTATCTAGTTGACCTTATCGGTCTGTTCTTACCAGCATGTGTGATCTGATACAGTGAACTTCACTGTTCCTGATTTTGAATATTGACCTTCATTATTTTAGAGTTTAGCTTTAGTCTTTGTGTCAGTTACTTAGTTCTTCTGTGGTTTCAGAGTCTAACTTGAACTTTCCTGGTTTCAAAGTCTCAGTTTCCTTGAAGGTCTGGGAGGTCTCTGACGTTGTCCAGCTTCTGTTACAGGCTACTGTGTCATTTGTGTTTTCAGTTTCAAGACCAGAGAAGCCAATTAACTAATTACAGCATCAATATGTCAAAACTGTCAACAGGTACGCAGCACGGCTGTTTGTGGAGCCGTGAACCCTAAAGCTCTTTTAACAAATGTGATTTTTATAGAATGAAGAAAGAAAACATCTGATCCTGTAGTGAAACACCAAACGTAACACCTCCTCTTCCTCTCATTACCAGCTCCTCTCACAGCTCAGAGCAACATGGCTGCCGTAAGTCAGCGAAATGAGCCGCAGTTAGAAAGACTGGCAACTCACCTGGGACCGTCTGGCATTTTGGAAAATCTATTTCTACTATTAATAATCTAATAATTGTCAGGAATAAAAGGTGGTGTGTTCGCTGCAGAACAGATGGTCTTTATTGTTTCTTTACAGGGAAGTTTAGATGTTCTGAGCTGTTTCCTGTCTGCCGATAACTTCAGGACCGCACGTTAAGCATTTCATCCTCAATACATCATCAACAGAAAGCCAGGAGGCTGATGGGAAATGTGGCTGATTTAGAGAAACAAACACCGACAAAACCACTGGTGCAAAACTGAGGCGACGAAGAATGAATTTTGAGCAATTTGTCAACTAACTTTCTATGTGATTATTTACTCCTGAAGGTTCCTTTGGGTACTTTTATTATTAATACTTGCTGTTGTAGTAGGAGTCATGTGTTTACAGCTGCGAGCATCTCTTGTATCCAGTTTTCTGCCGAGGATATAAGTCGGTCGTCGTCTAGCTGAGTAAGAAGGCTGAGCGGTGAAACCAGTGAGTCTTTAACCTCCAGAGTAACAACGATGTTTGTATTGAAGGAAACGGGAAAACTCTTAACTCCTCTTTGGAAATCTCAGTCATTGATTTGGCGTCCGGTGACCCACTGCCTGCTGTCTTACTGTCACTCTGAGGCCTCATCACAGATCCAGGCTCATCCCTGATGGGCGGAACAGTCTCAGTCTGAATACACAACATTTCTTCTGCTCCTCCTCTCTGGGTCGATGGTCATTCTGACGGTTCAACAGTTCAAGTGAGACAGAAGAAAGACTTCAATCTGAGGAGTTCATTCATCTGTGTGTTAATGAGGAACTCCCCCCCCATCTCTCACACCCAGAAACGGGAGGATTGAGATCATCTAAAGGACAGCCGAGCTGAGAATAGCTCCCTGATTATTAAACAAGCGCTCCCTCTTTCTTTCCTTCTCTGTTCTTCTCCGCCTCCTTCCTCTCATCTCCATTTACCCTCCTCCTTACGCCTCTCCATCATCCTCAGCTCTCGACGCCTCCTCCTTTAGGAGAAGGAGAGAGGGCATGTTGCACAGATTGTAAACCTTCTGTTTATGACAGGATGCCTCTAAAAGTGCTCAGATGTTACTTTGCCTACAGTTAGCATCCAGGATATAATCTGAGGAACAGCAGAGCTTCTTAAAATACGTTTTGTGTGCAGGAATCCACCGGTAGCATCTGAATGTTACATCCAGTGCTATATGCTAACGCTTAGCATGTTAACATCTAAGATATCTTAAGATGAGTAGCTCCAGCAGCTGGAAAGAGTTGAAAGTTTTATTTTAATGATCTCCACACTGTTCTCCAACCTGCTGCAGAAACACAGGAGGCTCCTGTGTGATTGTGGTGGTTTGGTGGACGTCGCTAAAGGCTAAAATGCACACGATCCTCAGGGAACAAACCGTGTCGCCATAGTTACTGAATTCATCCAAAGTAGAAACGGATTGAATCTGCTGAATATTTCATCAGCTTTCTAAGAAAAGTCCGCTCTGCTCTCAGCTAGCTGTTAGCGATGCGTGCTACAGGCGCTCTGTGATTGGACGTTTCTGACTGAAATGCACCTTGGGAGAAGTGGTTTGAACACAGGCTTGGACTTCTGACACAGCGGTTCAGTGCTGCAGTGTTCCAGTGTCACCCTGACATTATCAAGGCTGTTCAAAGGTCACGTTCTCTGCAGCATGAAGCAGCTCTGAAGGATGTTAAACACGGAGGAGGACTACAATCTGTCCACATTCACTTGGATTTCGCTTTCTTCTATCTATCAACAGCATGCCATTATCAGAGAAGCTCAACGAACACGCTGTGTCGTGATTAGCAGAGCGGTTTGTTGCCGGCGACGTGTTGCCGCGCGACCCCGGCTGCTGTTTACAGCTCTCGACGGCGTACAACAAGAACCAGACAGCATGTTTATCCTGACGACGCTAATTAAAGCGTTCTGTCAGAGATTAACCAGCGTGTTCACATTAGCTGTCGACTGAAATGAATCCGAGCGCGGTCGATCACACTGTTTTATTAGCCTTCTAATGTGAAAGTGACCCGTTTTTATTTTCTCTTGTTTCTACATTGATGAGTGAAACTGAGTAGTTTGATTATGTGACACAAAGACAATGAGTCTGTATTCATACGAGAGAGAGAGCTCGACACACTCGAATACTTAACAGGGAAAGTTCACAGAGACGTGTGAGTGTGAAGCCTGTTCAACCATCTGACCTGATCAATACGCTGTGTGTGTGTGTGTGTGTGTGTGTGTGTGTGTGTGTGTGTGTGTGTGTTTCCACGGTGACAGGGATGCTCTTTATCATCACACACACACACACACACACAGAGCCAGCCACACATGCGTTCACACTGTTTTTATGCAACGTGTTCACAGACACACACGCTCTAATGGAAAACACCTGGTGACAAAAACCAGCAGCTGAAAATCAAAGTGAAGAGTGTCGCCTGTGATGAGCTTCTGTCCCCTTTGGTATTAATATTTAACAAACCTTTGACTTGTGAATCATTTTATTTTCATCACTCTTTTCTCTGTTATTATTAGCATCTTGTTGGTGTCAGTAGAGATTGACGGGGAACAGGAAAAGAACAAGGAAGCTTAAAGGTTGTCAAACCAGTTTCAAAGCGCTTCCTTATGGAACTAATCACTTCTCAGGGACATTAAAACATCAGTATGATCCTCTCACATGCTCTCTAACACACACACATGAACTCCCAATGCTCTGAGTTTGTTTTCGGGTCTTTGAGAGGCTTGTTGGAGGCAGTGGGGGGGGGGGGGGGGTCTCCACGAGACCAGTGAATACATTGTAAAGCTGCAGCCTGTGGGCCGCGCAGCATTTGCTTAATTGACGGGTGCTCTGGTCTTTGTTTCTCTACGAGGACCTTTGACACACAAACTAATGAAATGGTTAAAACTGGGAGGCCTCTGTTCGCTCACTCCCCGTCCTCTCTTTGTCTCTTCCTGCAGCTCGCCACGTGGGACTCAGTTCACGGACTGAACGGCAGTCTGAAGGAGAGCCGGATAGAGAACGGCATGCAGGGAGTGACGGTCAAAGTGGTCACTTTACTGGTAGGTGACATCTGTGAGATTAAACTGTGTTTAATCACCTTTTAGACATTTAGCTGTCGTCACCATCCAGAGAGAACAACCAATAATACAAACCACTAAAAACAGACTCATACACTCGTATAAGTATATGTGTATATGTGTATATATGTGCCAGTGTGGGAGAATGCAAATGCTTTCAGCTACTCAAAGTCAATTTCACTTCACTTGACTCCTCCCGACTCATGTTCCTCCACCCAAAAGTTTCCCCCTCAACACTTTTTTCTTTTTGAGGCCATCGATCCAGCACCTCGGCCTCAGCAGCCTCCGGTCAGTGTGATTAGTCTAGGAGATACAAACAGCCCCTGATCCCACAACAGCAGCAGGTTCAGCCAGAGCTTCCTCCTGCGCTGGCGCAGCACCGCAGAGACGCAGGTCTAACCAAGCGAGACTAATACCTTCACCCTGCGGATGATCCCCTGCAGCTGCAACACTTCCAGCTCTGAGTACTGCCGGCTACCAACACCGACGCAGCTCTGTAGCTTCTGCAGCAGCCGCTGAGACCCCCCGCCTGTGCAGGCTTCTCTACAGACCGACTGTGTACTCTTTTATCAGGAAACCTGATGAAGTCGGTCTGCAACGACTTCAGTGCATCAGCTGCAGACACATTAAGCAGGAGTACTGCAGTACAGCCTCATCAAATACATCAATACACAACATAGAACCTGCGCGGTGGAGCTACTCTAAACCTACCTGCCAAAACAAAAACCCTAGTGCTTATTATTAATATTAACATGCAACAACTCGTGCGTGTAGGCGCACAGATCCTGATTCAGAGGGCCACTTAGAGGCTGCCTCGGTCCCAGAAACCAGTTCACTACAAGATCGAGTCAAACAACAGGAGGAGTCATTTCACTTCCTGTTGAAACAGACCTCGGCCACGATTCCAGATATCACTATCACATTATCATTATGAAGACAATGCATTAAGATGTAAGTTCATATACTGTAGCTGCTGGCGCTGCCTCATGAATTTATGTATATAGAACATGAATAACTCATAAAACAACATGAAAAGCCCTTGAAGCACGTGATTATTACACATATTAATAACTTCAGTTGTGTTGCAGCACGTTGGCTCCTCTCAAAGGCTGAAAAGAGCTCATCACACTCTGTGTGTCTCTGTGGTTTTTGGTTGATGCTGCAGTTTGTGGAACACGTGAAGTAACTGGCTTTTACCCCCACCCCCCACCCCCCCCCCACCCCCCCCCACCTGCAGGAGGACCCTTTCGTCATGGTGGCAGAGAACATCCTTGGGCAGCCAAAGAGATATAAAGGCTTCTCCATCGACGTCCTGGACGCCCTCGCCAAAATCCTGGGCTTCAAATATGAGATCTACCAGGTGGGGCTGAGTGACTGACGGGTCCAGGTTTAGTTCAGGTGTAATTACATGTCAGACTCAACCAATCGCTTAAACAAGCTGTTAACTAACTATCTTCTGTCCATCACGGCGTCACACTGGTCAGCGTATTCTGTCATTTCATGTCCTATTCTGATTGGCTGCTCTGTAGACGTGGGCCGTAGAAACTGGGGGCATAAACTCACCAGACTTCATTAATCTCTCCTCCAGGTGGCCGACAGTAAATATGGGTCTCAGCTTCTTAACGGCTCGTGGAACGGCATGATCGGCGATCTCATCAACAAGGTAAAACTAGAAATATAGTTGAGTTCTTTGTGTTCAAAGCAGCGACTGCAGCCGGCGGCCGACTGAAAGATCACAGGTTCACTAGAAACGGACTTTTTAAACTTTAACATTTGACTATAGATGTTGTCGCATTTTGTCCCTGAACGTCCCCTCTGTTGTCCACCCGCCTCTCCTTCCTCCTCCTCCTCCTCCTCCTCCAGAGAGCCGACCTGGCGGTGTCGGCCATCACCATCACACCTGAGAGGGAGAACGTGGTGGACTTCAGCAAGCGTTACCTGGACTACAGCGTCGGCATCCTGCTGCGAAAACCTGAAGAAAAGATCAACATCTTCTCTCTGTTCGCGCCCTTTGACCTCGCAGTCTGGGCCTGTATCGCCGCGGCGATCCCCGTGGTGGGGGTGCTCATCTTCCTGCTCAACAGGCTGCAGGCGCTGCGCTCCTCCTCTACCCAGAATGCACCGCCAGGCCAGCCGCCCAATGGCGTCGGGTCGGGCACTCTGCACAGCGCCATCTGGATCGTTTACGGAGCGTTCGTACATCAAGGTGAGAGAAGAAAAACCAGTTTGAATCCACAATCTGTGGATTTGAAATGTTTTGCTTTGGTGAACTTGGCCCCTCATGTTTGTCAGAACAGAAACTGCTCCACAACAGAGACCTGGTCCACACACAGTTAGGAGACGGGGGTCCGTGATCCATTAGAGCAGCTTATCCTTTGGAGGGGGGCTGGAGCCGGTCCCAGCCTTTTTGTCCTGTTGCGTTGGCTTGGCCATGATGATTAGCGCTAGCATGTTTCTGGCAGGCTCCCTGCTCGCTAATGGAAGTCCCTCTTTGTCAAAGACATAACAGTCATGAATGATATTTTCTGTAACGTTATAAGTGAACATGTTGAGCGGCAGCGGGCTCGAACCTCTGCAGCTCTTCATCCTTTTTGAGTTTATTTGACTGAATATTGAATGTTGGATTAACGTCGATCTGATGGACACAAACAGACTCCGGTGTCTGCTGACTGTAAATAAGTGTTTCAGATATTCTCACAGTTCAGCAGCTCAGCTGTTTGGCTGAAATCAATCACAGCTGATCGCAGCAAGAGGAAGATTATCTGCTGTGTAAAGACGGATTTCAGTTTGATTTTGTGGAGTTTTAATTTAGAGCTGTTACGCGGATTACACGGCAACAGAAGAGGGAAACAATAATCACAGGAGGATTTGTAGCGTCTGAAATATTTAACAGAGCAGCTGATACAAGGCCATGAAACTTTAAAGTGCTTAAATGAATTAGAGGGGGGGTTTAGATTACAGCGTGCAGAGCTCCAGGAAGTGTCACTGAGAAACAATGAGCTCAGGTGTGTGTGTGTGTGTGTGTGTGTGTGTGTGTGTGTGTGTGTGTCTGTTTTAGTCTCAATAAACACTAAAGACCCCAACCTTGTCCTAAAACCTCATTCTGGCCTAAACACTAAAATCAAGTCTTAAACCTCGAACAGTCAGAAGACCAGATGTCCTCACTTTCCAAACACTTTCTTCATGTTTTCACAACGTCCTCCGAAATGTCTTCTTTTTTTCACTTTTTTTTTCATTTTCATCGACAATTTGCTGGAAAAATGATGGAAGTCAACGGTTAACTTGATGATAGAAATGTAGTTGTTATTTCAGACACGTCCTCATGTCTTCACTTTCCAAAATTGTCCACACTTCTCATAATGATCTCCAAGAAGTCTTTACTTACTAATATCAATTATTATTAATGTATTTTCTCCTCTAAAATATCTCTGTCTTTTCACAATGTCCTCTAAAATGTCAACCCTTTTAATAAACGTCCTCCTGCAGCTCAGTCATCAGCTGATTGCTGGATGAGACTTAACTGGACTGTGACGGATTTAAATGTTCTCGAGAAATGTCCTCATTTCCTAAAATGTCCTTGTTGTTTTTAAACATCATCACTTTCCAAAATTGTCTTTTCTTTTCAAAATGTCTTCCTGCTTTTCAAAAGTGTCCTCACTTAATCGTTGTGCTCTCTTTTGAGAAATGGGCTCACTTTCCAAAACTGTCCTCATTTTTCAAAACTGTGCTCACTCTCAAGGTCCAATGTGTCCTCACAAAGATAGAGGAACGAGAGCACGCCCACAGCCCGCAAACATGCGTGTTCACGTCCGCAAACACACACTCGTGTGCAGGCGTGGACCCACACACACTGAGACAAACTGCAGCACGAACACACACTTTCCCAGCAGAGGCTCCCAGCTGCATCTATTATGGTCTGGCAGGTTGCCTGGGAAACCTTTTAGGCGTAGCGGGTTGTGATTAGATGCAGCCGTGCAGCCTCTCCGCTCGCTGTGATGAAGCACCGCTCTCACCTGGCAGCAGGTGGCCTCCTGGTCGCCGAGAGGTCACAGGTCCGATCCCCGCAGCACGTGTCCATTAACACCTGTGTGATGTGAAACTGGTTCTCAACACGAAGCAGCTCTGAAGTTTGAAAACACTGGTAAATCCCTGTGATGGAGCTTTTGAGTAATTAGCTGGATGTAATGGTGACTTCTGTGTGTGTGTGTGTGTGTGTGTGTGTGTGTAGGCGGGGATGGTGTGGTCGGCTCGGTGGCTCTGAGGATCGTCATGGGCAGCTGGTGGCTCTTCACGCTCATCGTGTGTTCGTCGTACACAGCCAACCTGGCAGCTTACCTCACTGTGTCACGCATGGACCACGCTATACGGTAAGGTTCACACGCGCACACACACACACACGCACGCACGCACACACACACACACACACACACACACACACACGCACACACGCACACACACGCGTGTGCCTGTATGCCTGCGCTCAGCCTGACATTCACAGACTGCTGTGTGGCAGTTGTGTCTGCGCTGTAAACAAACAGATGAATTATTCAGATCTGAACAGACAGCATCTCAAGTTTTAGCAGTAATATTTGTTTTCGCCCGATGACACTAACTTCACTTCTTGTCGGAGTCGTAACCGAGTCAGGACTCGTTACAGAGGTATCAACATCTGGATTTGTGCTGACAGCACTGGAGCCTCATGTTAAACCTCTAACAGCTGAATGTTTGACAGGTAGGTATCAGACCTCCACATGTCCTGAATCTTCATTTCTCAGGTCAGTTTCAACATAAACATTTTCTTTGATTTCTTTAAATAATCTCATTCCTTGTTTACGATAAAAACTTTTAATAATCAAACTTTTATTACTAATATTGAGGTCAAAATTATTGTGATATGCATTTTGTGAACAAAGCAATTTTTTGGGTTCTCTCAATTTCAGATTTCTTATAAAATCTGAGTGTTTTCCCCAAACATCTCTGCATTTTGACTTTTTAATGTACCATCCCCCAAAAATGACAAATGAACTGGAAATATATTATATTGGTTGACATTTATTGGCAGGAGAAGACGCAAAGTCTCACCTGATCGGTGATGATCTGACAGTGAATAATCAGTCGGCTGCTCTCAGAGTCTTCCTCTGCAGCTCGACCTTCGTCAGCTGAGTCGTCCTCTGCAGCTCAGTCTTCGTCAGCTGAGTCTTCCTCTGCAGCTCAGTCTTCGTCAGCTGAGTCGTCCTCTGCAGCTCGGTCTTCCTCAGCTGAGTTGTCCTCTGCAGCTCAGCCTTCCTCAGCTGAGTTGTCCTCTGCAGCTCGGTCTTCCTCAGCTCGGTCTTCCTCAGCTGAGTCGTCCTCTGCAGCTCGGTCTTCGTCAGCTGAGTCTTCCTCTGCAGCTCAGTCTTCGTCAGCTGAGTCGTCCTCTGCAGCTCGGTCTTCGTCAGCTGAGTCTTCCTCTGCAGCTCGGTCTTCCTCAGCTGAGTCTTCCTCTGCAGCTTGGTCTTCCTCAGCTGAGTCGTCCTCTGCAGCTCTGTCTTCGTCTGCAGCTCGGTCTTCCTCAGCTGAGTCGTCCTCTGCAGCTCGGTCTTCCTCAGCTGAGTCGTCCTCTGCAGCTCGGTCTTCGTCAGCTGAGTCGTCCTCTGCAGCTCGGCCTTCGTCAGCTGAGTCTTCCTCTGCAGCTCGGTCTTCGTCAGCTGAGTCGTCCTCTGCAGCTCGGTCTTCCTCAGCTGAGTCGTCCTCTGCAGCTCGGTCTTCGTCTGCAGCTCGGTCTTCGTCAGCTGAGTCGTCCTCTGCAGCTCGGTCTTCGTCAGCTGGACTGAAGGATGTCCTTTATGTCTTTATGATCTCTGCGGTCACACGGTCCTGCAGAATAACGTTTATCCTTCATGGATCCCTGTGGAGACGTCCCTGAGGTGACTCAGCAGTTTCCTGAGGAAACAGGAGAATACAGTTTGATTTGACGTGAGCTCTTTACTCTCTGTACGCGTCTCCTGTCCACTCATTCTGAGTTTGTCCAGCTGACCACAGCTGGGAGGTGATTAGCTTAGCATGGAGACAAACAGCTAGCCTACAGACACAACATGTTAATTCGTGAGCTTTAGGTGTATCACGAGAGTCGTATCCATCTTTCATTTTACTCTCTTGATGTTTTGGAGACTGAGGGACCAGTCGTTGATCTGATCCAGTCATCAGTTTGATGTGATATTTGATATGAAGTGCTGCATGGATCATGTTCACCGGCAGCGTTTAAACCACAACAACACCTTTAGAGAGAGATTGTGGTTTATATCTATTGAATATTGAAAGAATAAAAGGCTCCTGGCTCGTGCTTCAGGTCAGCCTTGAGTTACCTCAACATAGCTTCCTCTGCTGTGAATAGACATTGTACGGAGAACAAATGAAGTGTGTTGTGTGAACGTTCTGCAGATACATTCATTACAAACGTTTCCTTATGATGTTGATCGTAACCATAATCTGGGTGGCCTCATATTTCTGACTCAACATGGCCGCCACTCCACAGCAGCACGGTGTTAATTGCTCATTCAGCCTCAGGAGTTTCTCACACATTTGGCTGAGTATTAATCTTAAGGAGGCACCTGAAAAGATGAATCCTCTCAAATCACCGCCGCAGACCTCCAGAGAAAAGCAGCAAATCATCCAATTTAGCAAACTGACGAGTGGATGCTGTGAAGCTCGTTATAAATCTAGTTTAGATAAAGAATCTCTGGCTGAATATTTCTCCACCGCAGTTCAAGTGGAACAGCAGGTCTCTGGGTCTGTGTAACATTTAACCCTCGTGATGCTGCTGAGGAACACGCCGACCTCCACTCCTCTTCTGGACACGCTGAGATGTCCTGCATGTCAGCAGTACAGCTCCGTACAAGTTGGCCGGACTGTTCAGATCCTTTACTTTCTGCACTGTTGGGTAGAAGAGGAGTAGTGAAGTTGCATAAAATGGAAATATATACAATTAGTAGGATGTCGGACAGACAGCGAGAGGCGGTGGCAGAGTCTCCTGCTTCTGGAATTGAAGCTGCTATATTTTGTAGCTGAAACAGAAATCAGACCTGCAGGAAGATGATGATGATGAGGAGGAGGAGGAACAAGCTGTGAGGCTGTGTTTCTGTTATTTGGAGAAGAAAATAGGTCATTTATTTCACTTCAGTTCTGTGCTGTTTGTTCAGCTTCGTGGCCTCAGGTGCAGACAGACGCAGCACTGACACGTTCAGCTTGAACCGTAACCGACTCGTCTGTGGTCGCTGCGAACGAACACTCACTCATGCAGCTGACGCAGGTTCAGATCTGTGAAGAAGAAACCACGAGACTGAACGCAACATCTTCACATGCACTTCTGGAGGCATCGTCTGATCGCAGGCCGGACTGAGCGACTCACACAGGGAGGGGCTAAAAGTTGACAATGTTGAACTTCTGATGATGGTGAACTCTTTTTGAAGAAGAGTTTAGTCTTCACCAGGTGTGGATGAGTGTCTGAGGTACCTCTTCTGCATTGCCCTCCAAGACTTCACATACAAACAAAGAGGAAGTGCTGTTTGACACAAGGTGTTGGCTTCCAGTTGTTCCTCAGTGTAACAGAGAATAGCTCACATAGAGACTGAGAGGTTTGTTTAACAAATAGCTGCTATCTTTGTCTTTGGTATCATCACTAAACCTGCTTCTCAGTCCCAAACACAACCAGGATGAACTGCTGTCACATCACATATTGAACTGAATTTGAAAGTCCTTCTGATCGGTGTTTACAGAGACCAGAGCGTCAGACCTGCTCAGTTAGAGCAACAGGAGGCGTTTTAGTTTTCAGCTTTCATCGCAGTGAAGCAGCTGAACCTCAGACCTGAATCAGTTCAGATGGACTGTGATTAAATGTTCCAGACTCAGAGCTAAACACAGACCTCCAGCTATAATATATATAACAGCCTGGAAAACAAGAGGGGCTCGTCAAAGTTTCTGATAGAAGCTGTCTGCCTGCCTGTCTGTCTGCCTGTCTGCCTGCCTGTCTGTCTGCCTGTCTGCCTGCCTGTCTGCCTGTCTGCCTGCCTGCCTGTCTGTCTGCCTGTCTGCCTGCCTGCCTGCCTGTCTGTCTGCCTGCCTGTCTGCCTGCCTGCCTGCCTGCCTGTGTGTCTGCTTGCCTGCCTGCCTGCCTGTCTGTCTGCCTGTCTGCCTGCCTGTCTGCCTGCCTGCCTGCCTGCCTGTGTGTCTGCCTGTCTGTCTGCCTGTCTGCCTGCCTGCCTGTGTGTCTGTCTGCCTGCCTGCCTGTCTGCCTGCCTGTCTGCCTGCCTGCCTGTCTGTCTGCCTGTCTGCCTGCCTGCCTGTGTGTCTGCCTGGGATCGATGGTCACATCATGCAGATTAATAACAGACGGCTCCGTGTTGCCGTGTATGAATGCGAGTGGAGCAGCGGCTGCAGCTCTCTGCGCTGATCACAGATCAGCAGATCACATGTTCTGTTAAACACACTGCGTGCTGGAGTTTGGTCCTCATGAGTCCCCGAGAGCGCTGAGACGATGAGCAGGAATATTTCAGAAGCATGTGATGGATGTCTTCTTCAGTTCTTGATGTTTGAAGGGCGTCGTTAATATTAATATACATGTGACAGCATGACGTGAAGTGAACTGGTGTCTTGTTGTTGAGCTGAGTGCCGTCAACAGCTCTGACGAGTTCTCGCCTCCCGGCCAGCGTTACAGGCAGAAGATCAAAAGTAGAATTTTATTTTTCCCTCTTTGTTGCTCTGCGATTCACCCAGAATGAACCCACAGAGTGGTCCAACATCAGAGCATCTTTTCATCTTGTGATTCAACCATCATCACCTCGCTGTAACATTTCAACAACTCTATTTAGAGTCCAGACTGAGACACAAACAGGCCTCTGAGGGTCTGTTTACCGGACAGCAAGGGTGTGTGTCGTTACAGGTATCACCGGGAGGACCTGAATCTTATGAAACCTTAGTGGAGTTTTCATGTCATCAGTCATTCGCTCCTTTGGCCGCCACACAAACGTGGGTCAGATTACGAGCGTCGGACCGAAACGAACAGCAGGAGAACAGTCAACATGCTGACGCTGCTTTGTGCTCCATCTCTATCTTTGTTGTCACGGTGACGCTTTAGATAATCCTGTAACGTCACCAAACAGACAAGGACGCATTGATTTCAGTATTTTCCACTTTGTTCTACTACAGATTGACATTTCTGTCCAAATCCAACTTGTAAAACGATGAAGGCAGAGTTGACATGCGCTCAGAAGGATGGCCAACCTGCTGTTCTGCATCCAGTGTACTTTTTCTTCACTTCTTGCTTCTTTTAAACATTTATTTCTATAAAATAGTTGAAACCAGTGGATTTCCGTCCAGGTTGAAATATTCCGACTGAGGTTTTCTCGACTCAGTTCTAGATAGAAACTAGATTTTTCTTGCCACAGAGGGGACAGACTTTGGACAGCAGCAGAGGACGTGTTTGTCCTCGTGAGATCCTCTTGTCCATCAGCGTGTTTGAACCAGCTCAGCTGCAGCAGCACGCTGATAACAGTCAGGACTTCTGCTTGCACGCTGCTCCAACAGACAGGTTTTAAATTGTCTTGTGAGTAGAAAAATAATGCGCTTCTCTCAGGCTTGAACGCACGACGGAAACGCAGGTACATCGTCTTGTTTTTGCCTATTTATCTTGTGCATGAATAAAGAATGTCGTTTCCCATCTAAAGATACACAACAGACACTTCATATCCGCGCAGCTCCTTCCTCTTCCATCTTCTGTCCTCTGAGAATCAGCAAATCCCTGGCGTGTTACTCCGTGAAGGGCGATTCATTCAAGAGTAAACGCTAAGTACAAGACTTGGCTTTTATAGCCATTGAATGGATGCAGAAGTGGAGATTTACATATGATGTAGACTAGTTTAAAGCCCCCTCAGACGGCAGAGAATCATCTTCCTTTTGACTGATTGCCATCGACACTGTGGTTACTACAACGACACACACTGCTATTCTCCTGGAAGACTGTCAGCGTCTTTATGGAAGGTTTTATGAATCATATCTGTTCCACTGTGGAGAACCAGGCTGAATGAGCTCTCAGGGGCAAACGGTGTCCAACAGGAGCAAACGGTAAATATTCACGTGTCCCAGAACACAAACTCAACAAACACTGAAACAGTTTAACTAGAAAGAGGCTGTGAAAGTTCAAGCCGTGCTTCATTACAACACAACCAAGACAACAACAACAACACAAAGATATTTATCTCAATAACAACATCCTGAATATGAAGTTACAGCCAGGAGACGGGTAGCTTAGCTTAGCACAAAGACTGGTTGGTTCATACTGCAGAGTCTGCCTGCTTTATATTCCATACGTCCTCTCACTGCAATAACCCAATCAGCCTCCATCTCTAACCTCCACCAGCGCTGCAGTTATGGAATTAAAACTCCAGCGTTAATAACATGGTGCTGACAGTCTCACTGCGCCACAAGAAATGAATATTGACATTAAGAGAAAATCCAATTCCAACACAATAAAAACAAGTTATCATGTGACTGAAACTGAACTGTTGAAGGTTTAAAATCCAACATTTAAATCTTCAGTGAGCTGAGAGAGATTTGGGTTCTACAATCAAATCAGTGTGTACCTTCAGTATTTTAGGTTTTAGTCTTACTTGTAGTTTGTGTGTGTCTACAGCTACAGCTTGTTTGGTCCAAATCAAACTAAAACTCCGACACTGAAAAGTATTAAATATATTAAGAGTGTACAGCATGGGCTTTTATTTTTTGCCAGGGGAAGAGACGAGGTTGCAACTACAAGGTTTTATTTCAGTTTTACAGACGATGCGGTTTTTCCTCCAAAATCTTGTAGTGCACATTTTATATAAAAGTATTTTAGTTGCATCCAAACGTCAGAGATTAAAACCCTGCAAACATAAACCAAACAGAAGCAGATGTCTGATGTTTGACAGTCATTTTTATTCAGGTTTCCATACCTTATTCATACATGTAGGTTTCATGTTTGCAGCGAGTATGAAATAAGTCTTTTATTTGTGTTTATTTAAAAATCTATATTCTTCCTGGCGTTTGTTTTGATGAAGCTGCTTAAAAAACTAAACTCAAACATCTCGAGGCAAAAACGAATCCGTCTGTCTCGTGGGTGTCTCTGATT
>NC_092199.1:1055000-1165000 GCF_043641665.1 Enoplosus armatus | reverse complement strand
CGACGCCAAAGTCAAAGAGGCTCACATGAAACGAGCTGGTGATAAGCGGCTCTGTTGTGAAGGAAAGGGGATTATTCACGGTGAGATGCGCACACAGAGGGACCTGTGCTAATTACTTCTTTGATTTAGCCAGGCAGATCTCAGAACAGCCTGGACATTTTTAGGGAATTCAGTGATCTCCTTCAGTCTGAGTTGAGGATGAAATCAGGGAGCGAACCTCGTCTCCTCCCAAACACAAATTGATCCCAGTGCAACTTTCAAAATCACGCAGATCATTCAGTAAAGCTCCACTATTACATCATGAATTAACAGTGTGAGGAGCCACAGAGGCACTTTCTCATCCGCCTCCCAGACTGCAGACAGGAAGTCGCTGGAGGAAGAAACTTGAGTGGACAAACAAACAAACAAACAAACAAACAAACAGAGGCTCTTAAGCCCGAAGCCTCAAATCAGCTGCAGCACAGTTTCATCACATCAGGTGTTTTAATGATCGTTCACGTTCAAAGGGATCCCATTTTAAAGTTTTTAAACTTTATCAGGTGCGTAAAGATGGCGGCCATCTTTATCACTCAGGTAATCATAGATCAGGAGGTAAAAGGTCTGTGAATCTAAATGAGAAAAATAAGATGTCTGCCTCCGCCCAACAAACATGGAGGTGAACCTCAGTTTATTTCATCAGTTTAATAAAGTCGTCATCTTTACTAAAACTGAGACTCACTGCACATCAGAGACATCAGGCTTTTATTTGATTAGATTTTCTTTTTTATTGTAGTTTGATTATTATTTTCACCTCCATCGTATTTGGGTGGAGGCGGGAAAACTATGTGCTTTCAGAGACACGACTGGAGGGAAGAGAGAATGTGCTGTTTCTGTAATTTGGGTGAACTGAACTTTTAATAATTAAACGTGACTTTTCGTTGCATGCCAGCACACTCGTTGTCACAGTAGATGTTCTTATGTCGCTCTTCTTTGAGGAGGAAGCTTTTCATTTGCATGCAGGTCTTTAAGGAGGAGTTCTTCTGCTGTAAAGCTGCACAGTCGATAAATGAACTGTTGGACCTCGATACTCAGATATTCTGTCAGCTGACGTCTCCTCAGTCTCAGGCTCGCAGGAAAGCTTAAATCCAGCTTCATATTAAAGAAATTCGTTTGGGTCACACTGCCAGCGGAGATCTTCTCAGCCGGCCCTCCTCTCTGAGCTCAGCAGGGGTCAGTGCACCTGGCCCCCCAGGTGTAAGTGTCTCTGTGATTTGGTGTGTGGAATGAGAAGCAGCGGGGCTCTCTGAAAGCCTCTGAACCAGCTGCATGAAGAAGGGCAGCTTTTCTACAGCAGCTCACAGCAGCAGCCCCAGAAAACGTTTGATGATCTGCCGCCACGAGATCACCGACCCCTCAACTCCGACTGCAGAGCAACTTTCTGCGTGAGGGAGAAAAACACCAAGAGACTGTGGGTTTGAGCCCAACAGCAGCCGCATTAACAGAGCTGTTAACACAGAGCATCAGCGGCTGCACCGCTGTGCTGCGAGCAGACTGCAGATCAGCGTGCTGAGGGGAAACGGGCTCTGTCTGCGTGCCCCGTGGCTGCGTGGGAGAGTAACCCCACACCAGAAATGTCATTTACACCTCCCCCCTCGGTGCCGTCGACTTCCATCTCCATCCTCTCCTTTTCCGTGTGATCCCCTCTCGTCCTCTCGTCCTCTCGTCCTCTCCGGCCATGTTCAGACAGCGAGCAGATCCTGTTTCTCAGACCTGCTCTCTGAAGCTTTGACACGGTCCTCTTTGTGACTGACGAGTGACCACATTGGATCAGCTGGGGGGGGGGCATTTTAGCAGTTTGCAGTTTGAGCAGTTCTGTGATCAGATTTCCCAACATGGCAGCTGTCAGAACATCTGCGGTGAAGAAGAAGTTCTTTTCTGAGGTCGTCTTGTTTGTATTGACTTTATTTAACTGTCAGTGAGTGAAACCTGCCTTGGGTTCAGTGTCATGTCGTGTGAGTAAGACTAATTCTACAGTGTCTGTCCTCACACTGACTGTAAGCCAAACTAAATCAGATCCTGTGGAAACATGTCTGCAGTTTTATCACAGATGATCTGAGTCTGTGAGCTCCAACTCATTTGTACTGTGTAATCACATCATGGGTACATGAGGGTACAAACTGTACGCAGATCCACTCCTACACTCGGTGTGAATTTGCTGAGTAGAATCATTCATTTCATTACAATGCTGGTTGTCATGGCAAAGACCCTAAGATCATCTCCTGCGGAGCGTTGAGGGTGATGTGGAGGCTCATTGTGAAAATGTTGGAGTGTAGAAATCCATCTTTGTTGCTCTGTGCTCCTCCTTTCAACAGATGACGTCAAACTCCTGAGCGTTCTGGTTTAAATGGGATCTGCAGGTTGGCTGCCGCGTGATTTCCGTGAAAAAGAAAGTCGACTCGACTTGTCTGACTTGTTTCCTCTAGCAGCGATGGTCGGGTTCATGGTTTGCCGGTGGGACCGTTACTCAGTCATGGCCGCCCCCTTCTCCTCCTCCTCCCTCTGCACCTCACACTCTTTAATTAAGCAGTCCTGTGTTTATTTAGGGATTAATTTGTGGCTCTGAATGGAGACAAAACCGCTTGTTATTAATGGAGTTTCTGCGCCGGCCCGGCCCGGTTCAGCCCGAGGCGTCCTCGCAGCACGGCGCTCAGGGACAACCAGGAATAATGTGCCCATGTGTGTGCCAAACTGAGGGCAGAGCTATTGTTCAGCGTGAAAAACCATTATCTCCACGTTTCCAACCATCGTTTTAATACCTCGTCCCATAAGTGCCGTATTACCTCCATCCCCGGCTTTCCATTTGATAATCCTGCCATTAATAACCTTTGCAGACTTTGTTGCTTCTGCTGCTCATTGTGCTGTAAAACTATTGTGTCCTGGGGGTGTTTGGTGGGGGGTGAGGGGGGGGGGGTGGTAGATGGAAACTGCAGTGCACTGACCTTCAGCATGTTCACGCTGAGTTGAGCAGATTAAATATAGCAAATTGGGCTCAGATTTTACTGCAGCTAAAAGCAGATTGTTCTTCAGTGGTCGTGGCAGAGTTTGCTTAATTAACCTCATAACTCAACTCAACGAGGAAACTGTCACCAACCGACACGTCCACGGACAGGAAGTACTGCCTCTAAACCTCTGATTGGTCAATTGTCTCTCTAAGCGGTCGGCAGCAGTCAATGAGCACAGAACACCAGACCGACTGTATTTTAATCACTGAACAAACCAGAGCTGCGATACAAAGGTCTGAAACATCCCACAATGCACTGCAGAAAACTGTGTACAATCTGTTCAGTAAGCAAACTGACACTTTAAACTGTACTCAGGTGGCAGCCATCTTTTCAGACTCGGTCAGAGAGTCACAGCCAGAAGCTCCTGACTACGTGTCGATTCATCTTCTGAGTCGGGACAAAAAATAAATCAATCCAGCTTTTATTCTGAAAGGATGAAGCCACAAATGGTCACCTGCATTCAACCTCAGTGAAATAAAACACTTTAAAGAACTCAGCGTCTTCTCGAGCGCCACTCGAGATTACATTTGATGCAGGATGATTGTGAAGTTTCTGTAATGTCGTTTTATTGAAAATACTCCTCAAAGAGTGAGTGAAGCTTTGAACACCTCCCCGCTCCCTAACATTGATTAGTTCCATTTAACACGTCATGTAATTGCCCATATTGACTCTTTTCAATAACAAAATTACAGCTGTGATGAGGCTCGGCTAAATTGCCTCACACAGAGGTATTGTGAGGCCCTATTGTGGGATTTTCTGCAAGCTCAAGAATAATTAGAGTGAGACTTCTGCACAGCCGTCATTCTGCTTCAAGTGGATTTCATGAAGGAAACTGCAGCTTTTCACTGAAAACACATGCAGACTGCTGCTAAATGATATATTTCAATGCAGACTTGATGCTTACTGTAATTGATTTTACAACTTAAGCAAGTGTCCAGAATTTGACTGAATAGACCCTCCTATCTGAAGGAAAGGAATGAGTGGAAACCAGTGGATGGATGGAGTTTGTTCTGTTTAATGGTCACATGAACCCACTGTTCTCCAGCTGTCAGGGCACTCTGTACGGAACCAGGCTCCTTTCATGTGTTTGACTACTAGCGGCGCCACAGAGCCATGTTTTGTTTGTATCTTGTTCTACTAGATTTGTATTGTATTTTATTTATTCTATTTGAATGATTGGATCTTCTGTGTTTTAAATGTATATTGCATTTCTTTGCTTTAAGTAGAACACTTTGAATTCTCTGCCTCTGTGCTATAAAGTTATCCTGCTGTGTAGCCGCAGCACCAAAACTCAACAGCTAATGAAACACGTGACAGCAGATATGAACAGGAAGAGAAAAGCTATTTCCCATGTTGCCTTGGCCTCTCTGACTCCCCTCTTCCTGTCTCCTCCTCCTTCAGAATCTTGGAGCTGCAGGAGAAAGGCGACCTGGACATCATGAAGCAGAAGTGGTGGCCTCGCACCGGCCGCTGCGACCTCAACAGCCACGCCAGCGCGCACCCCGACGGCCGCTCGCTCAAGCTGCACAGCTTCGCCGGCGTCTTCTGCATCCTGGCCGCCGGCCTGCTGCTGGCCTGCCTGGTGGCCGGGCTGGAGGCTTGGTGGAACAGCAACCGCTGCCGCCAGGAGCAGCCCAAAGAGGTGACCGAGCACAGGGCCCGGCGGACGGGCCAGCGGGGGGAAGACACTGCCACACTCTACTTTAAGGATCCAGCCGCAGACGCGAGCCCCGACTTAGTGGAGCTCCAGTACACCCAGCTGTAGAGGAGGGGGTTTAGGAGACTAGAGTTAGAGTTGGAGAGCTGGGGGACAGAGGGTGGTGAGGCAGGACAGAGTAGGTAGATGTGCTCTGTGCAACATCAGCCCAGGCCACTGATTGAAATCAAATTTGGTCTCTTCTTATTACCCCCCCACCATTTTTTCTTTTATCCGTCCATCGCTCCCCACCCACCTCGTCCTAAACTTACAGAAACCAGAGCTCATCTCTTTTTGTTTGGCACATTCTCTAAACCACATGAAGCACACGGCACACTCCCCTCGACCATCCCCTTTACTAATACGCTCATAAAACAGCAGCTGCTCCACCCACTGGGGAGTCCTTCTCCTTCGCCTTGACGCACACACTCGAGGCCTTAGTTAAACTCGGGGAGTTAGCCCAGCAAGTCAGGATTCGGCTGCTTGGCGTGTCCTGCGTGTTTCCCAGGACACCCCCTGCGACAACATCCGAGTGCACCCGCAGACTTTAATGATTAATTCCCACAGTGCCAGATCCGTAACCATTCAAGTGCTCGCTATTGAATTATTGTTATAAACTCATTTTCTACAGTGAGGCTTTGGTAGTTTCCTGCACCCAAGGGTCCTGAAAAGAGATTATAATTAGCAGGAGAGACGGCGCTCAGGCAGAGAACGATAACACGCTTTCTTAACACTTTTGGACATTTTCCATTTCAGTGTGAAGTCCTTATGAGACGTCAAGAGACAAAAAAGTAATTTATCACATCCAAGAGAACCTTAAAGTGCAGCTCACCATAGGTTTTAACATTAAGAGTGACATTATCACAGTTAGTCCCAATCATTTGCTGTTGTTGCTAATAGACACTCGAGCTTTACTAAGTGCCTACTGAATGAAAACCATACAGCAGTCAATTAACAGATCACTGTTTTTAATGAAATACGAGTCATTATAACAGCTGAGTTACACCTTCACAGGACATCAGTTAATTAGACATTAATGCACTCTAATCAATATTAATGAACGCTCTGAAGGAAACATCTGACAATCGATGTGTTCAGTGCAGATAAATATCAATTAACAGTATTGATACTGAACTCTTGTCATCACAAAAGATCCATGTTGCTTTCAAACATTTAAGAGAAAACATTCATACATGTATAGTTTGCAAGTAGTTTCTCAGAAAACTGATCTCAGTCATGTCGTGTCCCAGTGCCATACTACATGTTTTGAATGTGTAGAGCATGTATCATTTAAACAGCCTGTTGAAAGTGTGAAACCACAGTTAGTTAGTTAGTTGGACAGACGTGGAGTGACTTCAGCAGCAGTTCAGGAAACTAAATCATTTCAACTCTGCAAATGAGACTTTCACTAGTTGAACTAATCTGCGAGTTTCAGTGTGAGAGTTTGACAACTGAAACTGTCATGACATGATCACCTGTGGCTCCCAAGCTTAACACAAAGCAACTTTATGTGGAGGAGTCTGTGTCACTGGGATCATGTGTATCTGAAGAGGTAAAACTACACACTACGGAAACAAAGTCAAAATTCCCCACTTCAGAGAACCGATCTCATGACCCCTTCAATTCATTTTGTGACTACTTGTAGGGGCCCTGACCCTCAGATTGGGAACCACTGAGCTAGAGAGATTGAGTGGAAAAGACTCATCACTCTGTCACCGGTTGAAATAAGACCAAACAACTCCAACCAACAGATCTAACAGGTTAATAAGAGATTGTGGAGGCAGCTATCGGCCCCCGGCCCCGCTAGTACGCAGGGTTACTGTGCAGTAATAGTATGTAGTCTGGAACTGGGACACAGGCTCAACATTTGCTTCTCCAAGCACTCATTAAGGCTACACTTGAACATAAACTGACCTCAGACCTGCTTATTTAAGTTCTACCTCCAGACAATAACATTCACCTCCGGTGCCAAACAGTCACGGGGGTCTTTATACCTCATCAGGAGGCAGGCTCGTGTCATGTGACAGGGGACAAAATGGAAGCAAAGCTTTGACGTGGATCCATAAACTAAAGTGTGAGCAGACTTTATTCTTTGTGTCGCCCTTTAGCAATAAGATCTGTCTCCAACATCCCCGTCCATAACCCCTGGTTCTGTCACTGTGTCACGTCTTATTGCAAATTATATGTCAATGTGGACACCCGTGTTATCTATCTCCTCTCCTTCTCTCCATCTATCCTTTTATTTTTTATTTACACTTGACTGTCTATGATCTCGTGCAGGTTACTAAGGATTACAGACTGGCAAGGGTTTCTGGTCCATTGACATATAATGACATTACAACTGCTTCATCGGAGGGGAGGAGGGACATTTGGACAGACAGAGAGAGAGGCTGGGATGAAGCAGAAGCTATTGATACAGGTCAGAATAGACCTCCTATACAACTATCAAAAATAAAGACAAAAAAAGAAAAACATACATGTGCCATCGCCAAGTTCCTTTTGTCTTTTGGTTGATTTTTGAGCAGAAACGTGCCTCGTCCCTGTTTGTCTGTTCTGGAAATAAATCTCTGATTTGTTCTTAATAAATATATTTCAGTAAACATGAGGGCTTTGTACTTAAGGCACTTTAAGTGGGAATACATTTCTCCAGAAAGCCTTACGACTAATGTTATCTATTCATCTTTCATCCATTTCAACTATAAACTAAATAACATGATTACTTACCATCATTTTTATTTATAATGCCATTTTTTAAAGGTGGGAGAGAAACAAATTTTGTTTTTAGTTTTTTCTTAGAAACAAAGCTTAAATGAGACATTTCAGCCTTAAAGTTTCTGGTAGCTCATTAAACCTTCCACTGATTGAACCGCGAAAGCTAATTATCAATTTCCTTATCAGAAAATTATTTCCAGAACCAGACGTTTCAGGTCTACACGAAGGAAAGAACGGGCCCAAATTAATTTGGTTTGCGATCTGAAAACGCACAGCTTGGTCTTAATTGCAATTGATTTGCTTTAGCTCTTTGCAGACGACACGATAATTAATGTGGTATTTGATGCCTTGGCAGCTCCATCAGCACCTCTAACGCTGCATCCTCCGCCATTAGAAACCCTCCTGGTTCTTACAGTGCCTTTCTGTTTCTCCTTGCTTTGTTTCAGTTGGTCATCTTTAACTGTGTGAACACATTCCATAAGGGCTGACCTCAGACCTCACCTTTACCTGTTCTTGGCGTGTTGAACATAATAACTTTTACACTTTGATGGAAATCGCAAGACACCCTCAAACAAGCTTAGTGCCTTTTAACGCATGCCTATGATACAACAACTACAACTCAATATTACTCATAACCCTTTAAAACCAAAATAAGGATTTGTACTGTACGAGATGTGTGCTGGTGTTAAAGCTGAACTAGCCAAATATCAATATTCCTCTAGTTAAAACAGAAAATAGGAGAAGAGGAATCTGTGCAAAAACAAAATGTTGAGGAACTTGTAGACATCGAGCTAGTCATAAAGATTTCTCAGTGGAAGAAATCTATCTTTTTTATTTGACTTAAACCTGAAGCAGTTGAGCCAAAGCACCTACAGTCAATCTTTTGCAAATTAGCCTTACAAAGCCAGACTACATTGTGAAAACTCTGATTTTAGTCCAAGACTTTTGGATGGCCATTTAGCTAGTTAGACAGCAAACCCCAATGAAAGCTAAATACGTGGTTCATAACTCGTAGGAAAAATATGGCCAAAAAACAACATGTTCATGTCCTTGTATATCCAAGTTCAGCCTCACAGAGCCGCCGGCACGGCTGCAGACTCGTCATTCGTTCAGCTTTAAAGATGCTGGCAGGGCAGCAGGCTAACTAACTACCTTTCTGCGTATAGATAGTGGCCTTTGATGCAGGTTTGAACCAGAAAAGTCAAGTAGACTACTTATTATCAGTGACTCATTGCTGGATTTTTAATATCAGAGTGCTCTGGGTCCTCATGTCAGTTTAACATTACTTAACCATATAATTGGCCTCAATCATTAACGTGTAAGCCGACCGCTGAGAAAATGTCCAATCTGCACAGCTGAAGTGAGCTTCATCATCAGTGCCCACAGGGAGGGGAGACGTCCACTTTAGAGGTGGTCACTGCGCAGACTTCAGAGACAGCCGCTCGTCTTATAGAGAGATGTTGATATCAAAAGAGTTCTTTGCCGAAGGGTTTAAATGTTTCCGAGGGCCACTTGAATCCAAAATGAACCAGAAACAACCAGAAACTGTTCTTATCACACTTGAGCACAACCCACTCGACAGTTGCAGTATTTGCAAAGTAGCAGGAGGGAGAGCGATTTAAAATCCCCCCCCACTGGCAGCACTCATTAAAAGAGCTGTTTGTTTTCCAAATTAATGGAGGCTTTCAGACGGCTGTTGTTTTCTTCCTCTGCACTTACATCACCAGTCTGTCTTTAACGACCGGCTGAGGTTTAATCCCAGGCATTTATTTATTTAGGCGAGCTGCCAGTTCGACGCTGCTGAAAACATATTTTAATGAGACGCCCGTCCGCTGAAACAATAACCTGTACTGAGATGTTTTAATTGGCTTTGAGAGGAGCTCTTTGAGACTGGAGAGGGATCATTCAAAGCTGCTCAGGCCTCGTGGATAAACACATTGTATGTTTCTGTGTTCCTTTAAGGTTTGAACAAAGACAGCTGCTCAGCAGTACTCGACCACAGCGCATCAAGATGCACTGAGACCCGGAGGTTTCCTCAAGTGTGCTTTCACAAGCTGCTTTCTGTGCTGCTATTATACGCTATTACAGGCATGTTTCACAGGAAGTGCCCCCCCCCCCCCCCCGACATAAAGACTTAATGCTGGAGGCTCTTTCAATCAACGTTTAGTCTATATCTGCCTCTCGTCGGCCATTCAGAGACAAACCTCTCCATTTCTTTCTATTAGCCTCTTATTAGTTGCTTTCCTGCTAATCAGGACATTGAGGTCACGTCTCCACCAATCATAATCCTTTAGATTTCAGAGATGTGTGGGTTAATAATAATAATAATACAGGTCATCTGGAGATGATACATGTATCGACCACTGGGGGCAGCAAACCCGCCATAAACAGCTACTCAGAAATACAACAGAAGAAGAACTGTTGAGAGTGCAGACGAACATCATCGCCTCACGTTTGGTACTGTTTGGTAACTCAACAGAGAGAGGTCATTACATAAAGTAAGGCTCCTACAGTAGATTATGTTCACAATCTCATCAAAAATGAGTGAAAATCTTATGGATTATTACTTTACAATGAAAAATATAACTAAATAGACAGAAACGTTTCTTTAAAATGATCTGTGGGGGTCGGGGTGGGGGGTAGCTTAAAATCCTGCTGCGGCCCTGGTGCTGACAACACTGCAACACGACTGAATATGTGTGTGTATTAATATACAGTGTAAATGTGTCATGTGCATTGTTCTGAATATCACTTGTGTCACTGTGACGAGTTACTGTGACTAATATCATTGTGCCTCTGAGTTGAAGTGAATCCAATGCTGGAGCCAAGCCAGGCTGCGTTCAGGAACACTAACTGACTGAATACTGACTGGTTGTTTTAAAAAAAGACATCATCAGGCTGCGCCGACTGCAGCGGCATCCAGTCACACAGCAGCAAACGCGCAGACGTGTAGAGAATCTGGAGTGAGACCCGGAGCCTCACTTGATATGCGAGTCACACCTCCAGCTCTCTCTTTACCCCTCGTCCTTTACCTCCCCATGACCCGGCGTGCCGAAGCAGCCCCGAGGTTCAACGGGGAAACACTCAAGTGTCTATTAATGCCTAACAAGTATGCATGGCTGCAGTCAGCAGGAGATGCAGTGTCAGCCAATGTTTTGATTAAATTGTTCTGATAGCGAACCAATTCTCTGATCCTGCTGCACAGAGTGTACCGGCTCCAAGGGCAGCGAGGGGGAAGCACCACGGCGCACGGGGGGGGGGGTTTCATGTATTATCTCTTATTAGTTAAACCAACGCGGCCTGTTTTTATACTTCTTATACTTCTTCTAGCAAGAATTCAAGTTCCAGATTCAATCCGAAATCAATCATTCCTTCAGCAGAGGTCTCTTAGTGCCGCACATCACATGCAAACCTCGAGATTCACACAAACTACAGAGAGCTTCACAACAAACCAGCTTCAGTCAGTTTGGCTCCAGGATTGTTTTTCTCCAAACATCAAACCTTTAATATTCACTGGCCAAGTTTGATTTCAAGGTGCACATTCAAATTGGTTTCTGTGGCCTCAGTTCCCACTGGGCTCTTCAGACCAAACCACAAAAAGAGGCTGTGTGTCGGCTGGGACGCTGATACAGTCCATCAATTCAAAACAAAGGCCACGTCCACAAACAATGACAGATTGAGAATGCATGGAGCACCAGCAGACCTGAAACAGTCTGAGAAACCGGCCCATCGCCAATCTCAGCCTCTGTGTCCCTCCTCCCTCCTCTCCTCCCTCCCCCTGTCTCTCCTCTGTCCTCTTCCACCCCCCACTCCTCCTCTTATAGGACAAGGAGGTGAATCTGGAACAGGTGCACCGTCGTATGAACAGTCTTTTGGACGAGGACTTGGCCCACAAGCAGATCCCCGGCCCCTCTATCGAGATCTCTGCGCTGGACATCGGCAGCATGCAGCCCAGCCAGGCCTCTCTGCTGCAGGGGCCGGAGTCCGTGCGGGACTACCCGCCCTCGGGCCTCGCTGTGACCACCTTCCTCCCCGGGGAGGGGGGGCCGCCTCCTCCTCTTCCCCACCCTCACCATGGGGGGACCCTAGGCAGGACGCTACCCCTGTCCCAGGGCCCTGGCAGCAACACGTTGCCCCTGCACCACCCGCTCAGCAGCACCAACCTCAGCGGCACCATGCAGTGCAAACACAGGGCTCCCAACGGGGGGCTCTTCCGGCAGAGCCCTGGCAAGACACCCATGCCAATGTCCTACCAGGCAGTCTCCGCAGGACCCATACCCGAAGCCATTGAGGCCACCCACAGTACATCCATATAGTGATAGGAGGGGGGACGGGGGGGTGGGACAGGACGGGGTCAAACTGCATCAGCGACGAGTCGCTCTCTGGACTCTGGTCCGGTTTTTGATGCGAGGCGCGTTGGGGATCTCCAGAGGAAAATTATTACAGAAGGAAAAAAATCCATGTACAAAGTAAAAAGATTTTGTATCTCACTACCTGTTCAGAAAAGCCGATGTTACAAAAAAAAGGGAGGGGGACGGGCGGGCGGGTTGGCGGGTGTAATTTTTCTCTTGTACATATCTGTAAATACCAAGAGAACGAAGTGAGGTTAAAGTGTATTTTGAATATTCTCAATTTTTGAAGTTGAGTTATAAAAAACAAACAAAACGAGATAAAAAAATATATATATACCTTGATGAAAAAGTTATGACTGTTTGAATGGCTTTGTAAATTTTGTTCAATATGAAACAATGACGCGAAATTCATTGTGATTGTTTTCTAAGTGCCGAAATTAAACGATGTCTCTCCACAACTCATCGATGTAAACGACTACCCATGATGCACCGCTGTAGGGACATGTTAGTGTTGGACACCTACTGTTATGCACCTCTGTACCAACCCTATATATATCTTCAGCATCGGACAGAAACGATCACATTTTCTTTTCATTTGTATTAAATATATAATATACATTGTTTTTCAAATCAAAAGTCTAAATTCATTTTCTTACGTTGACTGTAAATGGTGTATCGTTCGACGATGGGGGGGGGGGGCAGTGGGTTTTTATCTGTTTCATATTTTACACACAGCTGAGTGGTTTGTTTTTATAGTACCTTTTTATTTGGCATTAGTACTGTCCAGGTGAGGAGTTTCAGTTAGTGAAGAGAGGAAAGACGGAGAGACTGCTGGGCTGCGATCACACCCACTGTTGGGTTCTTTGGTCCAAAGCATTTCGGAAATGTTGGTTTTTGTTCCAATACTGAGAATGAATGACGTAAATCTGGTGTAGATGTGCCGGTCCCAGGTGTCAGCTTACCTGTCATTAAGTCAAACACATCTTTGTACAATGAGAATCAATACTTCACAAAGTCAGTGCTCCTCATGCTGCGTTCAATGTTCGCTATCTTGAACAGGTTCTGAACCAAGAGGGGACTGAGATTTAAACGAGCCCCGTGGATGTGGAGATGGTGCAGGTCTGTCAGCCGGTCCACCACCGTGGTTGAGGACAGATTGGCATTCTGGTTTATCAACCAACTTTCATCCATCTTTACAATGAGCGCGGCTTCTTCAGTTCCAGTTCAATTAGCAGACGTTCTTATTGATACTCCATCATTTTAATGGGATGAGGGAAAAAGTTCATTAATTGCGTGAATGAATAACGGTCAGATAATGACAGCAGCACCGACTGCCCAGACAGTTCTGACTCATGAGAAACTGGTACCACTTTAAGACCAGTTCTTGGTACGCACTCTCAAACGGCTGAGCAAACTGAAAAAAACAGCTGTTTATGAGCATCAGTCCACAATCCTCCGGAAGAGGACTTTCAAATAGAGATGAGATGGAAGGAGCCTGGACTGTTAACTGTGAGGTGAAACCCAAACGTCTTTGTGCGACGTCAAGCGTCCGGTCCCGACAACACAAACGTCCACAACAAAGCACGTGTTGGTTGTTTTGCTGCACCGCAAATCTCCATCTCGCATCTCCAGCACTTTGTTGTCATTACGTTCTTACTCTTAGTGACAAACCTCCTGTTGGCCACTGAGAGCAGCAGCCAGTCATCTGGGCCTACAGACAGTAGGCGGTGTGAACGCAGCCCAACAGTCTCTGGCCTTTTTGTCTGTCGTATTTAACCTGAAGAAAAAAGTCTTGTAGAAAGAACTATCAGCTATATAGATGTCTTTACTTTTTTATACTAGAGAATTTAATGTCAGACACTTGTATACAGGTTTTTCTCCTGCAAAGCAGTGCAGTTATTTTAATCACAAAGAGTGAGAGAGAGATAGAGAGAGGCCTCATAATCCCACAAGTCACTCCTAATGAGATCCATTATCACCTGCAGGGATGACAGAGGGCGTCATTATCCAAAGTGCCATCAGAGGCTCATGACGGTGGAGATTCTGCAGGTGTCATACCTCAACTGCTTGTAATATAGATGGAATCTGATTATGTGGCTAAATGGAAAACTGTACGATGAACCTTTATGGAAAACTAGTTTCAACAGGAAATAGAAAACCACACACGTCACCCCTCCTTTTGTTTCATAAGTGCAATTAATGTGCATTTATGGGCCTGATGACTCCAGACGTCGGCTGTTTGGAAACACGTTGAGCTGTAACAGCCAGACTCCAGACTGACGCAGACCGGCTCGCCTTTGAAGGGTTCCCGTTCCCAAAACGTTTTTCTGAGAGGAAATCGAGGGACATTACCGTGTCAGAATGAAGGGCTTCATATCTAAAGACCATCTTCTTCTCTGTCGACAATATAAACACAAAGACAACGCGTTCATAACTACGCCAGCAGACAGGAGCGGCGCTGCTGGACGATTCAGCTCAACCAGGAGAACGTTAATGACCTTTCTTTATGTCTAATGCCAACAAGTTCTCGTCATTGTTGTTTTCTACCACATCTGCAGCTGCCAGCTACATCACGGTTAACGTCGGGGGGCGGCTGCTACGGTTAAGGAGTGTTTAGGGTGAGGCGGCACTGCATGCTTTACTTTGTGATTCGGTCACATACCATTTCCTACACGCTACAAGCTACACGCCCATTTAGCATCCTGACCCCCGCGTCACTATTCAAAGGTTACACTGCGTCCTGCATTAGCACTGAGCGTTGGCATTGGACATAAATCATTAGCGTTGAATAGTCCAACGTGGACTAGAATTCAGAACTCAGTTCCCTAAAAAGATCAAATGAGTTTGCTGATTTTAGGACCAACATACCTTTTCTGGTGCATCTATCTATCTGTGTGACAGAACCTGTTGAAAAGGTTTAATGTGTAACTGTGGATCCAGATGTTCGACATGTGATCTTTTCTTGACTGTCCCAATTACTCATCACTTAATTTCTCTGTTTAAACCATGAGTATATTAAATCTCTGCCAAAGGGAGTTTAAAAAGCTACTGATCTGCTCCTGTGTGAATACAGATTCTTTACCATGTGTTTCATTCTGTCTTAAAAACGGACGCGCAGAAGAGAAGCAGACGTCAGACTTCAGGTCAGTGTCGGAGGGTTTTTACTGTCCTCTGGATCATCGACTCTGCTCAGCTCTCGTCTCAGCGGACTCTACATGTTTTCTAACTGTGTCAGTAGTTGCTCTCGTGAACCGACTTGCTTTTCACACTGTGCTCCACAACTGGACGGACAGACCGGTCGAGAGGACCCTGAGGTCATGACTGGTCAGCAGAGAGGAAGTCAACAGGATGTCTGTGAGCTGGGGCGGCTCCCTGTGTCACCCCTTTAGGTTCAGACTCCAGAGCCCCGTCAGAAGATGAAACATGAACTGTCATAGCATATCTGTCACAGTACATCTAAGGGAGACCCTTATTTTATTTATGAATATGCTGCTTGGAGTTTCTTAATCTTTAATAAAGAAATATGGTTTACAAGTTGGTTTCTGATGTCGTGTCAATGACAGCAGGATGTTTGTGGAGTTCTACTTCAGATAAAACTGCAAAAATGACAGAGTGGTTTGGTTAGCACGCATACGATTCAAGTCAATTTATTTTCTTATTCCACTTGACAGCAATTGCCTGATGAATGCACTATTCTGGGCACAAAATTACAGCTGCAAGTAACACTTTACTATTGTTGTTGTTAGTCTATAAAATGTCAGAAAATAGTGAATAATTGCTAACACAATTTCCCAGAACGTTTTCAAATGTCTCGCTTTGTCCGACCCAAAGATACTCAGTTTGAAAAGGTTTAAAACAGAGACACGTTGTCGTTGTTGCTTCACAAACAAAGAAACTGTTGGTTAAATAAAACAAGCCATCTTAATACTTCACCTTCGCCTGTGGGACATTACCACAGACGTGTTTCACTATTTTCAGACACTTTATAGATAAAACAATTGCATTTATGTAGCATCAGACAAACGAGAGATTTTCTGCCCCGTTTCTGAGGGGACATTTTGAAGTTTGGGTTTACTTGTTGCCATCAGTTACTCAAAGATTTAATTTGGGCGAAGCGGGTAGAACCTGGTCGGCCTGGGTGGAGCCAGAGGTGGTCTGTGATTTGTGTTATGGATGATCGTTAACTTACTAGCTGTTGAGTAGTTTTTCTTCTTCTGGCATTTTTGTCAGCTACCAAACAGCTTCAGGGGCATTGGCCCCCTCTGAACCTGTTGTTAATCAAAATGAATACATTTATCTGCACTTATCTTCTGGGGAAACATATAAAGACATATTAGAGAACCTCTGAGCTGTCTGATTAACTGAGTCTCCATCTAGTGGCCATTAGAGGAACTCCAGCTTGTCCTTCGCCAGTGCTCGCTGCCACTGTGTGTGAATAAATATAAGGTGATGCTCTTAATATTTGATACACCCGGTATCTTCACATCATTACCTCAGTGCACACAGAAGCACTGCAAAACGCTGAGCCAGTGACAGAGTGTCCTGGAGGACCGGGGGGGGGTTGGGGGGGGGTTCTGTGGTGCAGACATGAATCCTTGTGCCTTTCTCAGTTTCTCGCCTTCCCTCTGCCTCTCGGCGGCATCCTGCCATCAGTGCGCCTGGCAGAAAACATCCTCTGCTCTGTCAATTAGGGGGAAGATTTAGTCTGACGCACCGGGAGGAGGATTTAAACCGACACACCGGGACGTGCAGGATGTCAGCTGTCCTCTGGCTTTAAACTCATCCGCACCATGTTTGGCTGTCACCGCTCTGACTGCCTGGATAGGAAGCCGGCTGGATGGCTGACTTGACTAAATGGTTACAGAGAGACTGAAAGAATACCAGATTAGTTAACTGGCGGGGCGCCTGGTTGGCATAGCGGTTCACTGAGCGGTCAGACAAATGACTGACTGGCCGGTCCACAAAGTGACGGCCGACACCAGAGCTGAGTCTTTGGATGAACTCCTGCTTCGCTACATGACGGACAAACAGATGGACGGACGGATGGCAGCAGACCAGATTATCCCAAAGACGAATCAAAGGCGAGAGGAGGGAAAACAAGCCGTCAGACTTCCTCTCACCTCCTCGCCAGGAGGGTTTCTCACGTTTTCACCGCCGATTACATCCAGACCTTTTGTTACCCTGTGGCAAAACCCTGCTAAAATATACATGGATTATCTGCTTTACTTGTACGACTTAAGTTTCAGAGCACTTAGAGCCGTTAGTGGTTTATATGTCAGATTCCTCCTCCTCCTCCTCCTCCTCCTCCCTGCTGCTGAGCTCTGCCTTCTGGATAAAACACCTCATTACTCACTTTACCTCCAGCAGCTGGAGGAAATTAAAGCCAATATGAATGTGAGAGTCCAGTTGCGGCGGGCAGTTATGGGCCATTATATGGTTACGGGCTGAGGCGCTGTCACGCGGGGAGACGGGTCAGCGTCTGCAAATCAAACGTCGAACAACGTGAAGCCGCGGGGTTATTTTAACGTGGCAGAGCCGCGCACATGAAACACAGAGCGGGGCCACTCTGAAGGCACACGGCCATGAAATGGAAGCCAGACTCTCGCCATAAATATGGAGATTCACCAAAAGTGCTGCAAGATCCCGCCATCAATGCAATGCACTTAGTGGAGACGTGGAGCCCGAGAGGACGTCTTAAAGCTGCGAGGAGCTCTGAAGACTGAAGTCTGTAGCATGTTCCCTGTTAGCCCCACTGCCTCTCATGTATCACCATTACATGAGAGCTCAGCATCAGTTTGTCAGAAGGTGGTTTAACTACACTTACTGCAGCTTTCCAGAATCCTCGAATATAAAACACATTCTGCTAGGAACGAGGTTCCCGACCCGCGGGCCGTTTGATGCGGGTGGTACGAGGGGGAATAAGAACGGAATAATCATTACATAACTTTTCAGGCTGTTATCAACTTCAACTTATCTGTGCTGCATTTGTCCTCATTACTCCAAAAAGCAACACAGATTTTTACCTAAATGAGGTCTTCAGTATGTGAAGTAAGCAGTCCATCATCATCATCATCATCACACGCTGTCACCATCCTGCAGTATGAGACAGGCTGACCTCTGCTCCGTCTGCGCTTTGGGTTGTTTCTAGTAGAAATGTCGACCACAGTGGGGGGTCCCTGCACTACAACAGTAAGAACAAGTTCTTAACAACAAAAACATCTTAGCGAGGTGACGCACGTCCTCCAGCAAATAAATGAAAAGGCTGTTTTCATCTGTATTAATGTTAGTTTTTAAAATGGCTGATAACCGTATTGCTATTTAACATTCTGTTGCTTTATACGGCTTTGCATGGCTGCATGTACTGATTAGTGGATGTTATTATTTGTTATTGGTGCAAAGATCAAACTCAGCGCTGCCCCTAGAGGCGGGAGGACTTCTGTTGTGCTGCCTGGATGTGCAGTGTGTTATTGACTTCATTGTTTCTGCATTTGCAGCGTGTTTGCGTTGTTGGGGGTTTTCGTATGCGTCTCTGAAGCTGCAGCACGTTCCTAATGTTTAGGCCGTGGTGGCGTGTTTGTCCTTGTTGGCCACCGTAGATTCATTACAGAGTCCACTAGAGAGCAAAGAGTAAATGTTCCACTGAGAACATATCTTCGTCACAATTCTTGAAAAAAAAATATATATATATATATATATATTTATTTGCATTTTGAAAGAAGAAAGTCCGACATTCAACATATGAATATTAATTTAAATATTAACACAACCTATTAATGCATAAGTATGAATTTAAATATTAATGTTCTGACGAGAAATGACCATTCACACTGTTCACACACATCTTGATCGGAGGTGTATTGATTATTTGCATTCTGTTTGCAGCTCTTGGAGCCACTTGGTGCAAAGATTGACGGCGAAGAACACAGACAGTTTAAATCTAAATGTTTGTTCTCGGCTCAAACACATGCTTACACACACACACACACACACACACACACACACACACACACACACACACTCAGGCAGGAGGGGGATTTCCAACAGGGAAGAAGTGATTTCATGTTCTCACCGCCTCCGTCTCCTCCTCCTCATTCTGCTCCTGTTTCTCTCCCTCTGTTCACATTACAACATCTCTTTTTCTGTGCTCCTCTCAGCAGCCCTCCTTCCATCCTTCCCTCCTTCCCTCCTTCCCTCCTTCTCTTTCTGTCTGATCACAGCTGCTGTCTGCAGGCCGAGCTTCCACTCCGCTCACATAGCAGTTGTCTAGAAAAAGAAAATGGCGGCAGCAGAAGCTTCTTTTGGAGCAGCAAGAGGAAAGAAAAGAAGAAGGAGATCGTGGTGGTTTGATCCGCACCGGGGAGGAATGACACATTGCTGCTGTTAGTCCAGCTGTTTCATAGCCAATATCTTCTGGCTCCTGCTGATGTTTTCTGATAGCTTCTTTTATTTAACCAACAGTTTCTTTGTGAAGCCAAATTGCCAACATTTCTCTGGTTCAGGCTTCTCAAGTGTGAGGATTTCCTGCTTTTATATATTTTCTATCATTTTAATTGAACATCTTTGAGTTTTGGACTGTTGGTTGGACAAAACAAGACATTAGGCGACACTTGACATTTTGAACGCCTTAAGATAAGATTCTGCTTTGGAAAAACGAAGTAGGATCTGTTTTAATATTTGACCTTCCTTCAAACATTCCTTCACTATCTGTGTCCTGTTTCTGTTCTCTCTCAACATTACATATAATGCACACTAACAAACACTCGGCCCAGCAGCATTTGTAGCTGCCAAAACCCAGATCTGCACCACTGGAGCCCAATCTGAGCCGTAAACCACCTGGATGTTCTCCTAAGTCCCATTCTTCAGACGGATTACACCTTCCAATCCGAGGAAACCACCTCCAACCGCACAAATCCTCAAAGGAGACATTCACCACACGCTGATGTAACTGTGCCTCTTACGATTACACTGTTAGGGCTGCACAACACTGCCAGGGGAACAAAACAGAGCCTGAAAAACGGCATGCAAAACATATTAAGCAGCCTACTTTTTGCTGAATACAGTGGTTTTGACAAACTGAGAGGCCTGTGCAGCTGTCTCTGCAGTGTTTATCTTCCAGCTCCAATAAAAGGCCTAAAAGATGAATTGAAGAGTTTTGTTATATTTAAAAGAATAAAAGATTATTGCTGACAAGCAATTTCATTTGTTCGCCTAGCAAGCTGTCAGATACATCATCTCCACTCGGGAGACAAACTGCAGCCTCTTGTGATTTTGAAAATTTCAGTCATCAGTTTTGTATTTGTGATATAAACAGGATGTTGGCAGAAAGCTGGTCTGGATGTGGAGGACTTGATCATTAATTAAAACCACACAAAAGCTTGTGGATATCATTCGTTCCGGCTGCGGCCTCTCGTGTGATGATGGCAAAGCCACCAGTTAAACTGCACCTCCTGTTGGCTGCGATGCTCCTGATGGGAGTGTTATGACCAGCTGCTAGCGTTAGCTTTGACGTGTGCGTCGCCAACTGGCAAACAGACAAACACATCTCTACATTATTGGGAGCAGCTCGGACAGGACAAGCAGACTTTTAATGAAACTGTCGCATTGACATGCAACCTGTATCCGCACTCAGATCACTTTGTCTGCAGTGTGACCACATTCTGAACAAAAGGTGTGAAAGGTCATCGAACTCAACATCTAACTGACCTCGAGACAGCAGCATCGTGTCAGGAGACTCTCCAGGGACCACCACAACACGCAAGACGAAGGTCACATCACAGCTAGCACTAATGCCTTCGGACGGTATAAGTAACGTTAGCATAGTTAGCAATGCTACAGAAAAGAAGTGGCTGTAGCTGAGATGCACCAGGTTTGTGAAACCACCAGCCCTGCCACAACACGGGCAGAGTTGAGACAACGACGGCGCTTCTTATCGACACCAGGTGTGAAAGACGTGTGATCAGAAGTGATACTCAGACACAGATTGTACAGTAATACCACTTGGAGGGTATTTGACTTATACTTGCAGCGTGTCTATATAATGCATTTTGCTTATGAATGAAGGGTGTATTGTCGTGCTGCTTTGAGGATTTATGTCCTCTGAGACAAAGCTGCCATTTTGTGCTGGTTGCATAAACACAAGTTGACTTGACTGAGCTGATGAAATCATGAGTGAAGTGTTGTTTATATATACTGAAACACCACGAACTCAACCGAAGGTGCGGTACCGTACGACCATGCAGGATCCGATGAAGTTCAGACCTTCTCCCTGTGAGCTGAAGCTAACATTTAAATGTTACTGCTGTCAGCCCTGTGTGTAAGAGTGGGTGTCTGCTTGAGGTTATCGGGCGGGCAGCTTCCAGCACAAACGTCTGGTTAAATCAGGCCCTCCACACCTCCAGCAGCCTCATCAAAACTCGTTTCTCACTCCCACAAAAAGTGTTACTCATATTCCAGCGTCAGCCCTCATTTTCTACTGTAGGCTGGAAACCTTCATCTCCTCCGTCACCTCACGTCACCTCCAACACACTGAATCAAACCTTCTGCTACATCCTCTAATGTGTTTCCATCCCTTCAAACGCTCTCATTAGCATTCTGTTAGCGCAGTGGGTGAGTTTGCATTTGTCGTGGACTCATCTTCAGTGAAACACTATATTCAACCAGCGTCAAAGCTTACAGAGATTAGAGCGAAGGCTTTGGCTGAAGCACTGAAGCAGCTCAGTAATGACAGGGTCAATGTAGACGAATGCTGGAGTAATTACAGAGGGATTAACTGATGTAAGGTAGTAACAATGACAATATGCTGGTCATCCTTTTTAAATGGGTAATTATGGGAAAACCATATCAAGGAAATAATATCTACTTTAAAAAATAAATGTGTAATAAACTAATTAGCTTCTAAAAAGGTTAAATCAGGGTGATCATTTCTCAGTGCAATTTTGCAAAGTCAAAGGAGACATATTCAAATGACGTGAAAGTGCAAAACACAACGATATTTGAGTTTACTTTGACATAAAGCAGATCAGATCAATCAATCGACTAATCATGTCTGCTGTACCTTTAAGGCGACACGTTCCTTCATCACCATGAACACACACACTGTAGTTTATCTGGACACACACACACCGTCCAAATACTCACTAGAGCACCACATGTGGATTCATCCAAAATAGTCCCCAACAAACGCAAAAGCTTCAATTTCCTCCTGTTAGTTTGATAAAAACCACAGCGAGTTGTACTCCGTCTGTGAATGTTCACATACAGCTCCTGATTGGCCCGTTACAGTCACCACGAAGCTTTGGACCACATGCAAAGACAGAAAGTGAAACTCTCATTTTCCAGGGGACGCTGCTGATAATCCTTCTGCCCTCGCAGCTCCAGAGCTGGACGACAGCATGCGTGACGTCCCCTGGAGGCTGGGAGTCGATCCTGTGGCGCCTGACGGCCTCTGATCAGATTTTAGTTTCATCAGGTGGCCAATAAAACACAAAGTGGAGTTTACGGTTCTCACACACTCTCCAGTTTTATACTTCAGCGGCTTAACGTCTCTGTGGCGCAATCGGCCAGCGCGCTCGGCTGTTAACCGAGAGGTTGGTGGTTCGAGCCCACCCAGGGACGATTAGCTGAGGGTAATTTCCCCCCGGGATCAATAAAGTACATCTGATAACACTTTTATATGGAAAGAAATGTTCTGTCTGTGGCTCTCAGCTCAAAGCCCATTGCTTCCTACTGCAGACGTAAATCTTTAAAAACACCTCACACATATATATCGTTTAATTCCTTAAAGAAAGGTTTATGTCTTTCAGTCCCTTCACAGACTTTACGTCACATCTGCTCCAACCTTGACAATCAAGCCTGAGAAACACAAAACCAAACAACTGCGTCTGAAATCAGCCTTGACGGGAGTGTAGCGGTGCTGAGTGACCTGTCTGGAGGCTGGAGAGAGAGGAGACCACACACTGTCTGGTTCTGTCTCTATACAACATTTTTCTGTTGAAAGTAAACGAGTGAAAACTACAAAACAAAGCAGAGCTGAGCTCAAATCCTCGTGGTTCACCGCTCAGCTAGAAATATAACCTATCTCGGCATATCTATCAGCTGCATAGTTTATTTATTATTACTTATTTATGCTAATGCTAACATTAGCCTCACAGACTTCACAGATTGCTTTATCGCTCTGGATCCTGGAGGTCCTGATTCAGAGCATGTCAGCACGTCAAACTGATGACTGCTGAGCCACCTGCTGGCTGCCTGTCACTGAGCTGACACTGGGGTTTGGAAACTGGAAAAAAAACCTTTGTAGAAGAACTACCCAGTTTGCAGCCTTTCAGGAGTGGATATATAATCCACACAGTGCGTTTGTCTGCATAATTCAACAGAAATGTCGTGTGGCTTCTAAAAGACTCGCCTCAGCGGCCAAACGGTCATGTAAGGGTTCACTGGCCCTCTGCAGCTGAGATGGTCATTACTGAGATAAAAAGCCGTCTATTGTCCTTCACCACACTGAGACTTATTATTGGCTCTATTCTTGGAGGGAAAAGGTGCCACTTACAGAGTGTGAGTGCCTGGTTTCAATGGTGTCAGTCATTTGCAAGTGAAAAGGTGATGTATCAAGGAGGATAATGGCCGGGCTTACAGCGCTGAGAGTGAGCGTGATGAACCGTATAATTAGCCTCTCACCCCTCTGTGTGTGTGTGTGTGTGTGTGTGTGTCTTTTCCTGCTGCTACAGCTTTATGTGGTCTGGTAGGACCAGTAGCTCATGGTGGTTTAAAGCTAGCTAACGTTAGCAAATGTAAGGCCGATACTGCTGAGTCAGTTTGCGGACTTTCTAACTCTTTTCCCACTCTTACATTAAGTTTTAGTAATCACCATTATCCCACAATGGTCACTTGTGTCTGGACACTGCTCGTCTTAAATAACGTAGTCTCCCTTTGATAAATGGCTTTAATCTGGATGAGTGCAGCGCTCCTCGCTGACTGCTGGAAGGTGTTTCTTATTCACTGCAAAGTTACAGCAGGTGGTTCACTTCCTGTACAGCCTGGACACAAATCTTAACCGGAGCTCACAGGCTCTGGCTTTCCTCAACTCTTCAAGTAGGACTGAGCTGTGGGCAGTCTTTCAGGTTAGCCAGAAAACGTTTTAGTTTTGCAATAATATCCCAAATAAAGTGCTAAAGAAATTCAGATCTCACATATAAACCTTAAAACGCAGCAGTGAAGCCACCAGGCAGGTATTTGGGGCAGGAAGGGAGACAGCTGCTGATGATGCTGGTCCAAGTACTGGTTGTAAAATAAAACTATTAACAACACTTCAGGAAAAGCAGGAAAAACAGCAGTGGAACTTCAGAATAAAGGTCTGCTCTGCTCATGATTCAGACACTATATCATTACTATCATATTACAATATTTATACATTTTGTGTTTTTCCATTTTATTGTGTCATAAAATATAATCTTGATTTTGTACAATAACGTAATATATTGTTTTAGGGCTGCAGCGATTAGTCAATGAATCGATTAGTCGACAGACAGAAAATGAAGCTTTCCTGGTTTTAGTTTCTTAAATGTGAGGATTTTCTGTCTTCTGTGTTATCGTGAACTGAACATCTTCGTCATTTGACATTCGTCATTGTTTGAGGACATCACATTGGGCTTCAGAGATCTGCACACCTCCAGTCCTGAGATACATAAAAGGACCCGGCTCAGATCTCATGGGGGGGCGGAGATGCTCAGCACCAGACTTCCCTCCCTAAACTTTAACATGACTAAAGACGCCGCTGCCCCCCTGTGGTAGATGTCCTAACCCTCTGTGCCCCCCGGAGGCCTTTAGCTCCCCCCACCTGTAGCGCCACCCTGACCCATGTGACACCTGACATTAGTTTTGACGGGGAAGGCTTTGGCGTTTACCCCGGGAGCCGTCAGCCAATGACGTGAGCCGACCTCACGGGCGCCGACAGCTCCGGGGGCTTATCGTGACACGGTGCCAGTCGACACGGAGACGCCGACGACCTTGAGAAGTAATTTGGTGGATCAATATTTGCTGGGAGAAGAAGAACGAGGCAGGAGAAGGTGGAAGGAGAGGAGGAGAGAGAGAGAGCACGTTGGAATCCAGCCTGACACACAATTGAAGGCACGAGGGAGGAGGTGTGTGTGTTACAACTGGAACAGGGACAGGTGGAGAACAGCAGCGTGGCATGTGAAGGTGGTGCATTCCTCAGAAGAATGAGACACATGTCGGGTCTCTCCTTCTTCAACAGATCGTTAGTGAGAGGAAAAACATCGTCAGCCGCAGCTACAACAGCGTTATCCAATCAGAGGGTGGAAACATGTGCAGCTCCTTAACCTGAAAACATCCATTACACAGGAACCTGGATTCATTACACAGGAACCTGGATTCATTACACAGGAACCTGGATCCATTACACAGGAACCTGGATTCATTACGCAGGACTCAGCAGCCCAGTTCACAGTCCAGTGTCACCAGTCCACCTCTGCAGCACTGTGTGTTTGATCATTCATTCAGAAACACAGCTTTCTCCATCGTTAATCATTATTAGGTATGAATAGTGAAACTTGGGGAAACTGACGTGAGATCAGCTTTACCACAAACAACTCACCAATGGCCTCTTACAAAAGAGTAAAATGTCTATATTATGTGTAGTATAAACCAAGTGTCACAATAGTGACTTCTGTCCTCTCTTTGTCAAAGCAGCATCACTCAAAGGACAAACACCCCCCTCAGACTTCTGCCTCCACTCTGATACAGTGGAGGTGAACTAAAAGATGAAAATAAAAATTATACATCAAAAACAAAACTCAACCACAGGATGAACGCGTCGGATGCTGCAGCTGCTTCAGATAAACGCCATCGCCCTGCGGCAGCTTCCTGATTCACGTGAACGACAAATGAGAAAAAAGTCCGTTTGAAACGTCCGTCAGCCGCGCAGTGATTGGACGAGCAGCTGTCGGGGAGCGACGCCGTGAAGCTAACTGAAGCCGGGGGCTTTTCCTGTGACTTCTGTCTCTCGTCAGGACTCTGAAGTTGTGCACATAACTACTAAATGTTTGTACTTGTGTGTGTAGATGTGCTTGTAAATATTCATGTGTGAACTTGTGAACACCTGACTCACTGTGAGTCTACTGTGTGTTTGTTCTAACATTGTGTATTTCTATACCTGTCGCATGTAACGTGTGTGTGTGTGTGTGTGTGTGTGTGTGTGTGTGTGTGAGAAACGTTATGCTACTGCAGTGAAAGCAGATTTACATCCTGAATGAATAATGTTAATATAATATAAGATATAAGATATAATTCAGAGAGCGGGGGGGGGGGGGGACACTGAATGGATGTCAGACACTGTTCCTTATACACTGACCACCAATACTTTCTGCTTCTCTTCCTCCTCGTGTCGCCTCCTCTCTGTCACCTTTACAGACGGGAAGTTTTCCTTTTAACCTGAAACTGTTGCCTCTCTGTAGAACTCTGTTAAAAATCTCTTCCTCCTCCCTCCTCTTCCTCCAGTCTCTCCTCTTAGCTAATTAATCCCCCCTCCTCCTCCCTTGCTGAGGTCACCTTCTGGCCCTTCCCTCCTCCTGACTTTCACCTCTCTCCACTTAATGCTGTTATCTTTATCTGATCCATTAGAATGCTCCTCCTCCTCCTCCTCCTCCTCCTCCTCCTCCTCCTCTGATTCCTTCTGCATGTTGGCAGCCTCTGATGGAGATGACCGGATGAGGACCAGGTTATCCAGGTGGAGCAGTTCCAGCTCTGTTGACTGATGAGTGCTCAGACTGTACCTTCTCCGTGCACCTTTGGAAGGAGGTGAAGTTGTGTTGGATATTTCTCAGACAGATGATCTTGGCTCTACTTGGAAACGCAGCATCAGCCAGTCAAACATCTCGGGGGAAGGTGAAGACGGAGAATCCACTGTGTGCTTTGAAGTCTTAAAAGCCTTAAAGGGTCTAAAAATGTCTTTTCTCAGTCAGCTTCTTCCTGTTAGCGACGAGTCCCACGTGAGCTCAGTTTTCTGTTATTCCTCACGACAGTAGCTCCAACACAGAGGTGAGGAAACTGAGGAGCCTGTGTGGTGGGACTCCCCAGGAGGTGAACTGTGAGAGGAGGAGGTTCTGTCTGATGGATCTGCTGCTGGGGGGGGGGGGGACTGGATGAGTATAATTCACATTCTCAGAGGGGCCATTTCCTCCTCTTTGATCAGATTTCCTGGTTTGATCCAGTTCAAAGGGGTTTCAGTGCCGTGTGGCGCCTGGTCAGGTGGAGTCAGCTCTTCTTCTTCTACTGTTTCCTGCTGCGCACTTTGTCTGCCCTCCTCCTCCTCCTCCTCTCTGTCACATCTCCTCTCCTCAGAGCTAACTCCCTCAAAGTCTCACTTCCATTTTCTCATTTTCCTTTGAGCAGCTGATGGAGCCGACAGTGTGGCCTCCTCCTCCTCCTCCTCCTCCTCCTCCTCCTCCTCTCTCCTGCACTTCACCTCCTCGTCTCGCTCCATCAGTCATTCTCTTCCTCCTCTCTCGTGTGATAGCGATGACCTTCTAACAGTGACTCATCTCCACTCTGACACCTCCTCCGTGTTTCTGCTGCTCCTCTGTTGCCCCCCCCCCCCCCCCACCCATGTCACTGTCACTCCTCATCCGGCCTCTGAGGGCTAACCTGACACTGTGACCTCCTCGTCCCGCTCCATTTCATTTCATTCTGATTGTTTCACTTATTCCCTCCTCCTCCTCCTCCTCCTCCTCCTCCTCCTCCTCGGTGATGATTTGTTTAACCCCCGAGAGACACGCGAGGACATCAAATCACTTTTCATTTGCTTTCTTCTCAATGAATGAGAACCCCGATCAGGTCCAACCAGGGCCTTGAGTGTGTGAATGACAAACTGTAAAAGTGCGATATGGAACGCAGCCCATTCACCAACATGTTGGACATCAGTTTAAATGTCCTGTTTGTGTCTTTCATTGAAGTCTTTCTCCTTATATGTCACGAGAACAACACACAGCAGAAAACAACACAACATCTGACACTTCATCAAAACCTGATTATTTCGGATCCACTAATCAATGAATCGACTGTTTCAGCTCTATTTGTGTTCTCTGTTTGTTTTTAAGCTACTGAAAAATCTAAAAGAACGACTCTGAAACATGAGGGAGAGTTTGAGTCGAACGTCTCACCTGACAGCATCCACACCCGCCGACCCTTTCATGAGCTTTCTGGCTCCTTTAATACAGTGCAGGGTCTCTGAGCTTCGGCCGACCTGATTGGCTGTCCGCTCGCGTGACACCACCTTCTTTCACCTCTTAGCTGCAGGCTAACAGGACAGCCTCCCCTCCTCACCTGTCCTCACCCTGTCTCCTGACCTCCCTGCAGCAGGCTAATTAGAGGTCACCCTGTTCCTCTTCCATCGCTCCACTTCATCTCTGCTCCTGCACCCCCCCCCCCCCCCCCCCCCCCCCCCCCCCGCAGGATGGCCTGACGTGAACTCCTCGCTGCAGGCTAAAGTGGATGCCGTCACCCCGTGTCCTCTTGCTTTGTCACAGACTGAGGAGTCACAGGGGTGTGATGCCTTTAAGGACAAACACTATAAAGCTTTTACGGCACAATGCAGGACTTTTATTTTCTGTCCGAACCTGGAAAAGATTTGTAGGAGCCAAAGGTAGGGCTGCAACTAAAGACTATTTTCATCATCAATTATTCTTTATTTGTTCAATTAATCACTTAGTAAAAAATGTAATACAATGACAGAAGTCATCTCAATTATTCAGAGTACAAGCTGACGTCTTTAAATGTCTCAACCCATGATGCCAGTTTTTTTCTCCATTCATTATTTGGTCCAAAAAATGGCACAAACCACCCGTCGGACCCCCCACCGCTCCGAGGCGACGTCGTGAGGCGATTGTGCAGAACACAAAGATCTTCAATGTCCTCGGCTGTAATTCAAGTTACAGTGAAAGACAAGAGAGAAAAGCATCAAGCCGTCACATCTGAGGAGCTGGAACCAGGAAGTGTTTGACATGTTTCCCTGATAAATGAGCCGATGCACTTCACTTTGGACAGCATGTAACCAGACATCAAACTGGAGATTCTTATTGAATGACGTGGAAGAAGAGACTAAAGCCCTCAGAGAGTCAGAGCACCAAAACCACATCCCTCCACTGGGGATTCTATCAGTCCAGCAGGAAATGATGGGACGATAACTGTCTAATATTGATACCCTGTCCTTTAGTCCTATAACATGCTACTGAATACGTGTGTGTGAGTAACATTCAGTGATCGGAGAGGAAGGATTGAACATAATGGTTGTATTTGGAGTGAAAGACGGAGCTCTGAGAAGTTAAACCACAGCTGCAGGAGCTGACGTTTGGACAACACGAGTCAGAGGTCGAAGGCGCCAAGAAGAAACTCCCGGTGGACGTCGTGCCCTCCTGCGTGTCCACTCTTCATCACCTCTCCTGACAGCGACCTGCTGTGACCTCTCACAGCCTCTTCCTCACCCCTCGTCTCTCTCGACTCCTGAATCGACCGCTGAGGTGAAAATAAACCTCCGGGACCATCGGGACCAAGTGAGGCCGCTTCGTACCTTCACCTCATGATGAACATCTTTCTTTCTCCCTGTTGTCTGTCATCATCATCATCCCATGTCTTCCTCTCCCACCTTCCTTCTCCAGCTCTTCAGTATATTCCCTCATGTAGGGCTGCAGCTCACGATTACCTTCATTCACCTCATGATTATTTTCTTAGTTACGATCAACAGTTTGATATTGTTTTCTGTGTCTCTGGAGGCGCCTTGTCCCTCTCATGGTGGTAAAGGACACATGATGGAACTTGAGTTCATAGTTTCTGCTGCAGCTAAAGGCTTTTTGCTTTCAGGGTTGTAACTAATGATTATTTTCAGTCTTTCCAGAAGCCAACATGATGGTTTTTATCGACCAACAGTACAAAGACTCTCAGTTTGACTCTTAGTTTGAATAGAAATGGTTTCTAAAAGAGCTGAAGCAGAATGTTCGTCAGGTCTGAACGTTTACAGAAAATATAACTAGTGTAAAATCAAAGAATATTTCACAGAGTTTGGTTGGTGGCTGGTCCGGGAGACTTTGACTTTTTAAAATCATTGCTTTTCCTTCATCTCCTCCTCTGCCCCCCCCCCAACCTTCCTTGACCTCTTCGGCAGCGAGCTGACTGGATTGGAGCCTCGCACGGTGCTAACCAGATAAATGCCGATGTCAGCAGTGATGGATGGGGAGCCTCGCCGACTACCCAGCATGCAACGGTCCAGCGCTGGAACGCAGCTCCATTAATTATCATTCACAGTGGAGGCCTAAAGGGGAGAGATCCGTCTCTGTCTTTGGGGGGAGATCTCTGTTTCACAGAGACACTGCAGCCTCTCACCACTAATCTAACTGTGGAATTTCAGAAAGGGACATTTAGTGTTTCTAAAAACGTCTTTCAGGTGGAGACGCTCCATCAGACGGATGAAGGGATGTTTTCAACGTTGCATTTTAGGAGGATTTATTGCACAACTGCTGTATTAGACTGCGTTAGTGTTAGCTGATAAACTTACACAGGAGGAGTGTTGCTGCCTTTAACTTGTGTTACAGGATGATGTCTGGTGTTTCGTATGGATGCGATGGGCCAAATGTTTGGCATGACACACATGACACAACTTTTTGCTCCTCGTCACGTCTCTCGTGCTTTTTTTTCTTTCATTGTCTCACCAATGATGTGGAGATCATAAACGTCACACCAGCAGTGAAAACGCTGTCTAATCTCCACCAGAACAGCTTCACGAACACATCCATCACAGCAAACTCTGAACAAGCTCCGAGGAACAGATGTTGTTTGGTCGACTTTGATACAAACGGCAATAAATGATCATTAGGCCGTTCGTCACGCCGTGTTTCCAAAGACGCTGAATCCCAGCAGGGGAACCCTCTCAACGCCAAACGCCCAGGAGGGGAATCTCCCACCACATTTACGCAGACGATTACCCACACAATCACCTCCAAATCAAACATAACACAGGCGGCGCTCGCCCTCTCCCCTTCCTGAGAGCGAAGCTCCTCGTGACCCCCCACCGCTCCGACGCTGATTAAACTCCCATTCAGTCCTGTTAATTAGTTCACGCCCCCTTTGAATCCAAACTCTGAAGTGCTGTGATTCATCACGGGGTTCTTCTAAGATCCATGGAAGCCAATCAGCACGGCGGGACCCGGTGCTCGAGAGGAAGAAACATCCTGGAGGAGGCGACGTAAATCAGAGCTATAGTCTCTGGCAATGAGCTTTTCATTCCAGACAAACACAACACCAGCTGCTTCACACAAATCAGCAAACAAATCAATGAAATCAGCTGCTGAAGTAAAAAGACGGAACTCTATTTTTACTTTTATGAGAATAGACGCACCGCAGCACTGAGGAGACGTCGATGTGTTTGTTTCCAAACTTCATCTGTCAGAATCAGCAGGCCGACAGGCAGCTGCAATCAATCAGTTCTTCATCTGAAAGTCTTCATCAGGGTCCAGAGTGCTGTCTGCAGAGTGTTATTCAGTTAATGACATAATACAGAAGGGGCATCATCGGAGAAGCTGGAACCGGAAAATATGTGGAACTTCATAAATGACTGAAACGATTCATCGATTCTCAAAATTGTTGTATTTTCCTTTTTTGACGTTTGACTATTCAATACATTCTGAGCCTCATCACTCATTTTGTTTTTCTTATTTCCATTTGTGAGATGTTTTGTTTCGGCACTGCGGCTCCCATCATGCTCTGGGTGATGCAAACAATAAGTGTAATGTTGCCATGCAATTGGTGTGAGCTACCATGACAACGAAGGTCCTAACCTTAAACCTTCATTTTTTACCCAAACCCACCATGTTTCACTGACCTTCCTGTGCCGACAGCTAACCAAACCTTAAGGTAACGGTATATTTCATCGTGCAGTAGTTGTTTCAAGTGGTTTCAATAACCATTCCAAGCTTCATGCTCTGTATTTAGAGACCGGTGGACACATTTCTAACGCAGCACAGTATGTGTCGCCCGTCGTCACATCGCCCGACTCAGACGTTTTGGAAGGCACAAACTGCTGATCTGTATTTTTTATATTTAGTATTTTTTAATTTGGAGGACTTTTTCTATTCTTTTCATTGATAGCGCCCCCTTGAGTCGAATCAGTGCAGCTTTAAAAGGATATGCCCAAAGACCAGAGTCTTTGTTCCTCCAGGTTTCACCAGAATGAGACAGCGTTTCACACCTGAGATCTCTCTCAGGTGGACCTGGACATAAAGGGGGGACCCCGCAGGCCTCGGTTTCTTCTGATCTCCAGATTAGGATGCAGGACGTCGGCCCGTCTGAACTCGTGGTGATAAAAGGTCTTGTTCCAACACTTTGGCTGTCACGGGAGAGCAGAGAAGGCGAGCCACAAACAAGGAAAAGAGTCATTGATCAATAATCTACAGGGAGGCGGGCCGACAACACGTTCAGACCAACACATTAAACTTTCATGTGAGTCTCGGAGGGGAAACATCAGCACCTGCACGGACGTCTGTGTGTCTGAAACTCCCTGAATGTCTTCACTTCTGGCTCTCTGGCAAACACACACACACACACACACACACACACACACACACACACTGCTTTCTACTTCTATTCTTGTGAGGACGAGCGCTGCTTCGCTGACCTGGACGAGCTGATCGATAGAAAATTAAAACCACGTTGGAAGATGTCAGCTTGGGAAACTGTGACGGGCAACTTTCACTATCAATTTGACATTTTATATGCCACATAATTAATCAAACGAATGGAGGATCAATGAGGAAATGAACTCCTAGTTGTGGCTCTAGTTATTAGCAGCATGCTGGACTTAATATACAACGAACCTCAGTAGTCTTTGGACGAGCCAGGAACAGATAAATATGAACTCTGCAGCGGATAAAGAAACTAATGTACACTTCTTATAACATAAACCTCAGATGGACTCAGATACATTGAATTATTCCCTCCGATAGGTGTGACGGCCTTCAGAGAAACTGAACTGATCCTGGAGTCCGCAGTGTTCAGGCCTGTTCTTCTTTCTGACAGTTTGTACTTCCACGACGTATCCCGTCTATTTTGACTTTTCTGTTTGCTTGAAAACTAGTTTACATTCACTCTTAAAGTCAGAGTGAAGCAGAAGTCAGAGCACGGTCACCTCCACCTCCTTCGCCCACACTGTTAGACCAGGAGGAGGTTTCAATTCATAAATTACAACCCCACTAAAGTGTTTTTCAGCTGTAATCCAAACACACACACCTTCTACTGTGATACTGCTCTGCTAGCTACCCACGAGCTAACAGTCAGCTGCAGTTTGATGTGATAAAATGATGTATAATAATCATCCTGGCTGTAATAAACACAAAGCCTCGTCCTACAACCTTAACACTAAAATCTACTCACACTTTTAGTCATCGTGATGGTAACAACAAGGTTAAAAACCTTCACTTTGGTGGCGTTTCCCTCCGTTTGGAAGTGCAGATTCAAACTGATTCTTTACTTTTCTGTCGTCTTTTTGCCGTTCTGCTGGAAACAAGAGCATCGCTTGCTGTTTGTCTCCACCCGACAAAAAGCACCTTTGTCTTATTTTTCTGACAGCGCTGTCCGGAGTGAGAAGTCTTCACGCCCTCTCCGGCTCTCAGAGACTTCAGGACAAATACCGTCAGGTCCTTCTGCCGACGGGCTGCTGCTCCGATAAACGTCCCGTACGACTGAAACGTTTTGACGGCTTCAAACAAAACAAAAAAACCTGTGACACGAAAACAGCTGCTGTCCTGAAGAGAGACAGTCGGTGAGGAGACACCAGGGTCAGAGAGCAGCCTCAGATAAAGCTGACAAACACTTCCACACATGTCTGAGCCAACCAGAGAAGGAGTCTGAACTTCAGCCGGCGAGTTGGACACGTTGAGGAGGAGCGTATTTATTCATGATAACATCCTCCAGGTTAAGAGCCTCATTCTATTACTGTCACTGTTTTATTTCAGCGTAAACTGAATTTATTATAAACTGGTTTTGGACTGTTGGTCGAAGCTATCTGATGACATCACTTTGGGTTTCTGGGAACTCTTATAGACTCATTTATTAATCATTGAGGTCTGATTAACAGATAATGAAAATAACTGTGAGTTGCAGCGTTGTCTGGAAGGTTCTGTTCTGACAGGAGAAGGTTGACGATCCACATTAAAACACTGTGACCCACATTTTACATATCTAATAAGACATGATGATGAACTCCCATGTGGAGGAGGTCAAACAGGTCGAGCTGATTAGTTCTGATTATCTGGTTCTTCAATCACTTTCAGGTCCATTTATTGATCACTTCTACCTGCAGTTCACTCATGTCAGGCGGCTGTCAACAGTTATTATGCCGCAGTCAGTGGAAAGCAAAACAATGGTACAAAGTACTTAGGAGGAGGTTTGAGGTACTTGTACTTTAATTGAGTAGTTCCATTTTCTGCCCCACTATATTTAAGAGGCAGATATTGTTCTTTTTCACAGCTAAAGTTCCTCTGCAGATTCTGTTTTAGGCTACAAACATCAGTTTATGTAACACGACACATTGTTAAAACTACCCAACAATATGCAGATGTTTAAAGAAATAATAACTAGCAATAATAATATAAAATATCGTACACTGACAGGGGCCACTCAGGTGCATATGAGTAAATGTACTTTTGATTAGTTGGTAATACTTTTGTACTTTTACTGAGTTTAAACATGCAGGACTTATAATAGAGTATCTATACACGGATCACCTCCAGAGTCCTTCAGGAATCTCTCACAGTTAACCTGCAACAAAGATGTGTTTTGGCTCGACAGAGACAGGAAGAGCGAGGGGGGGTTGCAGGCGGGGAACATGTGCACTATGTAAAAACTTCCCCACAAACTAAAAAATATCGATCTGTATTCCAATTGAATCAACAGGCTGGAGGGGACAGATGTCAATCACCTCACCTCCTGCGACATCACATCTTCATCCCCGTCACTTCGCTGACTTTGTACTCAAAGACTCGCTGACGAGACGCGGCTGAACCTGCGGCCTCCTGCAGCCTCCTGCAGCCTCCTGCCCCTCCTGCAGCCTCCTGCAGCCTCCTGCCCCTCCTGCAGCCTCCTGCAGCCTCCAGCCTCCTGCAGCCTCCAGCCTCCTGCAGCCTCCTGCCCCTCCTGCAGCCTCCTGCCCCTCCTGCAGCCTCCTGCCCCTCCTGCCCCTCCTGCAGCCTCCTGCAGCCTCCTGCCCCTCCTGCGGCCTCCTGCAGCCTCCTGCAGCCTCCTGCCCCTCCTGCGGCCTCCTGCAGCCTCCTGCAGCCTCCTGCATTTATAATAATAACACAAATCTAAAACATACATGTTTGTATTCTGGCCTCAGGAACGTTCAGCAGCTCAGGTAGCCACATGTGAAATAACTTCTCCACCTTTTCTGCCAGTTGCTAGAAGACACAGAGCTAAAGGAAGTCCCAGCAAAATGATTTCCAAATTAAGAGCCTGAGGAGATAAAAATAATAACTGCAACCAACCAAAACAACACTAAAAAGAGCAGGTAGTGTAGTGGCTGTTTCACCTTTTCTGCCAATTACCAGTTGCAGAAAAGCTCCTGGGACGAGCTGCACTGCTGTTTAAATTCATATTAGCCACATTAGCTAATGTGCATTCATTTTTCATGGAGTGAACCTCAGGGCTGTTTTCAGCTCCCCCAGTCTTCAGCTCCTGAAATGAGACACAATTCCTTAAGTGCAAAATAATGTTCTCTGTGTCTGTGCCGTTAATATTTATAGTTTGGAGGGAGGCGCTCGCCAACACGTGCGCGTCATGTCGGTGACAGATTCATCAGCTGAGTCCTCAAACAGAAACGACAAAAGAGGTCATTTGTCAGATCCGTCCGCTGTTCTAAAAGTGGCTCATGTGACCTCTGTGGTGAAGTTCAGGTAACTTAAACTAAAGACCTTATGAGAGAATGTATATGAGTCATGTGACTCAAAGTGAAGAGCTGGAAACATCAGATCTGTGGAGCGAAGAGGAGGCTGTGACCTTCATCACAACCAAGTGTCATATTTCCATCATGTTCTCCACCCTTTGAGCTTTGACTGGAGCTCTTTTAATGACGTCATCGCGTCGTGTCCTCCTCTTCTTCTGGTGGTTTGACGGCAGCGACTGGAGAATCAGCTCCACCAGCTGTTATAACAGCAGTGGAAGAAACAAGCAGCCATTCGTATTTTCTTTTGCAGATTTTCTGAAAATTAGTATGAAATTTCTGCAAAACTTGGATGGAAACACGGCTACTGAAAAGCAGCAGATTACTCTCAACAATCTCTACTCACGTAGGAGAAAACACAAACAGCCAAAACCCCATGTGGTGTCTCTGCAGGGGCACGGCATCTTAGCTGCGATGCCACTTGCTGGTGTTTCCAGGGCTTAAAGAGTAACTCACACTAAGTAGATCTTAGGAGGACAGGGAACACTCTGTTGTACTTGTGACCACACCCAGCTGTGATGTAGCATGGTGCTGCAGTGCCATGCTACATCACTGCAGCACAGCAGCATTATCAGACTGGGTGAAGTTACTCACCCTGTTCCTGTGACGGAGGCGCAGAGCGTGGAGCCTGCACAAAGAGCCCTGAAGGCTAAAATAAGAACAAGAACACATTATGCCACTGGAGCAGTTTGCAGTTTGTGTTCAGACTTTCTCTCCTTTCCTTCTCGTCTCTCTGTGTTTATACAGTCGACTCATTCAGCCTCTGGATTAGAGCTTTAAAAGTAAAAAGATCTTGTGAGACTACGCACACAAGTTTAAGATCAATTGCTGGATGAATTTATTTTAATGGTATATATAACTGTCGACAGAGAGAATCCATATTTGCTGCCCTCCTCCTGGGGGAGGCGCCGACTTTGCCAGAGGTTACTAACCTTGGCAGTAAAATAAAAAGATGCTCCCTGCGTGCTTTATGAGAGTGCAGATGAAACCTCCCACCTGATGACAGATGCTGTGTTGTCTCAGAGGCAGCAGCTCGCCTCCCGGTCCTCTGATCGTCAGTCACTGCTGCTCTGCTCTCTCTGTCTGACTCCAGTGGAAACAAAGAGACGTGACGTGTGAACTAATCATGACACAAACGCTGGATGTGTAAAAATCCTCAACAGTTTATTTACAGTAGTTTCAAACGGAGCGAGCACAGATCTGGATCATCAGCTGTTTGGTGTTTTAAGTTCTATCTTTTACTTTTTATTTTCCCTTCAGGGAAAGAAATAAAGTTGCTTTTTCATTCAAGGTTTCTTCGAGCTCATGTATCGACATTCAGCATCATAAAGTTTCAAATAGAGTTGCTAAGCTTCAACTACTCAGTCTGATAGTCGGACTGAACTTCATTACATGAGTCAGCGTGACGCTGTGTTCATGTTGGTCAGATCGTCGTCAGCGTCTGAAAGACACTTTTTCTGATGGTGTCACCGGTGGAAAGATGGTGATTGGATGACATGTTGTGCACACTGAGGCCTTTATTATGACCTTTATTGTACCTTAACGTTTGTCACATCGATCACAGAAACATGTTGTTATTGTTCCCATAAATCTGTATCGCTGCGTTATTCTCATCCACCCAACATGTTGTGTTTGGACTGGACTCCCGCCTAACAAGCTGTGATTGGTCCATTGTTTCTCCAACCAGGTAACCGGTCCTGTAAATAGTAGACCTGCACAAGCAGCAACGACCAAACTGATTTGAGGTCAGCTGAGAGCCTCACAGTATTATGTGTGGAGTGTTTCCCCGACTCTGATAAGTTAGCAGAGTTTTGTTTGATTTGGGACCACACGTGGGTCCTCCCTTACTTGTATATGCGCATCATTATTTGACTATTGTAAATGTTGTAAACACATGCAGCAAGAACAAAAGAAAGCCTCAGACATCCACTCGCACCCATCCCTTTACCAAATGTTGTGTTTTTTTGTAACTAGATAAAGTTGTCAGGTGGCCGTGTGTCCCTTCCTGCTTCCCCTACACAGTAACAGAGTACCAGGTCCAGAGTCATGGTGCTGTCATCATGTCCCGTTTGCTGTTACATAAAATGAAAGCAGAGGTTACCAACCTGGTGGTTCACCAGTTCGTTACTGGAGGAGGTTCTGTTGGTTTAAACATGCTGGGAGTCGACGTGTGATGTGTAACGCTGCTTCTCTTCTCTGTCATGAAAGTTTAATGTTCCATCAGCCTTTAACAGATTCATCATATTAAAATGACCCACTGAACTCAAACTACATCCGAACCTCAAACTGACTGGTTTCCTCTTTTCTGAACAAATTAAAGAGCCGACTCCTTCGTCAAACTTCACGCTAACATCCCTTTCATCCCTGCCTCCGCAAATTGATTGGTTCCTCCAGATCCGTGTGTGTGTGTGTGTGTCGTTGGATTCGAGCTCTCTATACAGGAAGTGGAATTCATCATGGTGAGGAGTGCTGACTGGGCATTCGGGCAGGCTGCGGGGGGTGTCCCCTCCTGCACGGGTGGAGCTGATGGAGCCCATTTGTCATGCAAGGAGAGATGCTCGCTGCACCAACACACTCCCTGAGTGTCACACTGAGGGAAGCCGGCGTGCACGCAGCATCACAGCCAGAGGAAACTGCAGCGCCACCGCGGGAAATATAATGCAGGATCAGGCCTTCACCCGCCCCGGAGCCCCCGCACAACATCCTCTAATGATCCGTTTATTATCAGCGTTTCAAGTCACAAGACAAACAGCAGCTCTGAACTCACCGCCATGGAGAGCAGGGTTAACATCAGCGGCCTTGAGTTGAGATGTTGCCAACAGAAGATGTTCTTTTATATTTGTACTGTTTCATATTGCAGATGTGCCCACAGGAACATTAGAGTATGAATATTATTCCTGAAAGGTGTGAAAGAATTCAAATCTGCTGCATGTAATTATTATTACTATTGATAAGAGGGTGTGAGGGTCATTAGTCAACACACCGGCTGCCTCTGAAGTGTCGACACCTTTAAAACTAATTGCAGGTAGTGAAACATTGATCATCCTTTTCTCAACACTGCCTGAGGCGTTACCACAACACACACACACACACACACACACAGGAAAACACACACAAACCAGCACACATGCTCACACAAGACCGGGGGGGACGAATAAAATAGTTAAAGAATGCTTTCACAAAGAGATGTGAAAAAAATATGTACAGGTTTTCTGAGGCTTTTCACTAAATATTTCAACAGCTGCTACGTGAAAAACAGAAAGCAATGAATTAGAAATTAGAGAGCAACACATACTTTTCATAGCAGCTTCCATTTGTGCAGAAAGTAGTTTCAATTAAACTCTCTAAAGAGGTCTGTGGATCATCCAGACTCACTGAGACACTGTCTCTGGAAAAACACCTCGCTGATGAATTATTAAAGCTTCATTTTTTGATGCTTCGAGCAACATAAATCAAATTCCATTCACCTCCAACTCCACTGAACTCAGGTGGAGACAAACAGATGTCTCAAACCTTGGACAAATAAAAGCCAAACGAACTGGGATAAATACCACACGAGTTTTATCGAAACGTCCCTGAACAAACCCTTTAACATGGAAATCCTGTTGACAAGTGACTGATGTTCATCTGGAAAGAGAAAGACAGTGAGCTCTGTTGGCTGCTGTCAAACACTGATGTGGTTGTTTCCTGCGTTGGCCTCTGCTGAGCCGTACGTGTTGTCGAGGTCTTTGTAGTTTGAGGTCTGGCAGATGTTAAACCTGCTTCTCTGTTTCATTCGGCTGCCGCCTCAGGTATTAATCAGCCTCTGATTAGACAGCTGGATCGAAGACCAGGAGGTCTCGGGGGGTCACGAGGTCCGGGGACGGGAAACACTATCTTAGATAATATTTAATCACCGCTCGCTCTCACTGTCACCGCTGTGTTTGTGTCCTTACTGTCGTGGGAAATTACAGGATTGAAATTCAGCCGGGCGGCTTGAATCTCGCACTTCATTTGCTTCAGACCTGGATGGCTGCGCTGCCTCATGTCCTGGGATGTGAAGTAATTATTACAAGGCCAGTCTGGTTTATTCTGTATAATTGCTTCCCAGTGTTTTCCTCCCATAAAGTGGCTGGTTAAACACAGCAGCACTAATGCAGGGCGCTCATTTTCCTCTATGGAGGCAAATGGAAACATAGAAGACTCAGACCAGCAGCACGAAGAAGAGGAGGCTGCTCTTCATGCCAGTAATGTCTAAACAACCACTTACTGTTCTTTAGGAATAGACAACATCAGCGTTACCGGACAAGCTCCAGATTCTGGGAAATTTGTCTGATCCATTTAGTCTGAACATGTTTCAGGTAATTTCAGCCTGAATCTCACGTCAGAAATAAAAGCCTGAGAGGCTGACTGAGGCTCTTTGAATGAGAAGTTGCACTCTGTCTTTACAGAATCAATGGCCGTGAGATGTTGTGAAAAGGGTCGGAAACAAAGAGTGAGCTGGACCTCGTGTTGAGAAAAGGGTTGTTGATTCATTTGAGCCAATATTTTATTTTCAGAATGCCGTTGTGGTCGTGCAGCACCACCTTCTTCTCCACATGTGCGCGCATGCTCATAATCAATAAATGAAGATTACATGAAAAACGATCACATAGGCAGAAAAAAGGTAGATTAGGCTAATCCATCGCTCTTATCCATCCCTAGCTGACAACATTTCTTTTTGTCAAATTGCTGTTTTCAAGGCCAAGAATGAACCTTCGAGCTCCATAAATGTGATTAGAAACCAGGTCAAACAATCCAAACCACATCAGACTGTGTGAAACGCCATCGATGTCATCCCTGCTAAGACATGTGGTGACTCTGCAATGAGGTTGTGAATAAAAGGAGCAGGAAACAAGTAAAAACAGCAGAAGGTTCAAAGGGTTAATCCTGCTGAGATCACAAATCTGGTACTTTACACAATTACTGAGCAGCGGACGAGCGTGCCGATCACCAGCAGCGTCGCTCTGTAGAGGAGAGGAGCTGGAACCTGAGCGATCCCCGTCGGGAGATTAGGCCCCTGCAGTAGCGAAGGTAATGGGATTCATCAGGGCACGACGACAAATAGAATACCGGCTCACAAATAGAGTATTAAAAAAGCAATAAAAGGAAGAGACAGTGCATTTAAAAACAATTTGGCGCCTGGAAAAACAGAGAAAATGCTGAGGGGAAAAAAAAGCTGCTGCAAATGACTTCACAGAGATGTGGAGCAACTTTAAAAAGGAAGGTTTTACTGCAATGTGCTGCGTGGCAGGTTGCAGGGTTACCACGGCAACCAAGTCAATTATTTTAGCGCCCAGAAGACGGAAGAAGCAAAATCTAATTCCAGAGTTTAACTGGTGCTTAAAGAGCGTTTTAGCCTTGTAACATTTACTTTACATATAAACGTGTGACATATTGAATGTGCTGCTGTTCTGTTCCGGTTCAGTTTGAAGTGACTTCATTCAGATTCACACAGTTTAAAAACGTTCCCGCTCTCTCGGCCTGTGAGTGTAAATACTGGACTAAGATCACTGAGCAGCTTCTGGAGTACGTGTTGTTCTAATCTCAGTGGAAGAAGATAACGTAAGCTGCAGTCAGAAGTCCTGAACTTATAAAGTGCGAAGTCTCAGTTTAGTTAATGGAACGCCGGCAGGTTCAGGCAAAGAGACACGACAAGAGATCAGTCTGCAAATTAAAGTCTTCAAATGTCCGACCAACTTTCACTAGACTATCAGTATCTGCACACAACAACTACAGCACACTGAGTGTTGGGGACCCAGCCATCCCACTGCAATGAATAGATGTGGTTATAAATGCAGGTGTGACGGCTGTGATCAACTGAAATATCCGTCACCTCCTGATCATAACCTTTAGATTTAATAAGATGCACCATGAGTAAATGCACAAACTCCCTCAGGCCTCAGTCTTCATGCTGAAGCACATGAACAGACACACAGACACAGAAATACTCACGGATGAAAACTGTAGTGAAACAATAATTTCACCTCTGACTCGAGCACCTCTCTGTCTGCGAACAACGTCCTGAACTCATTATTGGACTTAAACGAAACGCCTCAAATCTTCCACTGTCTAATATTTGCGTTAATCGTCAGCCGCTCTGTTTGACGGAGTCGAGTAATGAGATATCGATACAAACACAGGCATTACTCTCCCATTAATAAACATTATTTCCTTGAAGAGGATAAACAATGGATTAGCTTTGTTTGCTCTGCAGAAGCGTTGATTATCCCGCTGTTGATTAAAGTGAGCGCCCCCTGAAACACTGGGAGAGTGGGGGCAGTCAGAGAGGTATGTGTGGAGGTGAGAGGGTGAAACAAAGCTACATGATGAAGAACCTCCTTCCTTCTGTTTCGGTTTGTCTCGTATTGACAGTTATCTCAGACCAGACCACCTTAAATGTAGTAATGGGCTTTCACTTGATTTGATTTCCCTGAGATGACTCTTAGATGACTTCCATTTGACTGCTTTCTTAATAATATGAATAAGCATCTGGGAGGACAAGAAACTGCCAAACCAGTTGTTTGATATTTCAGTAAATCATATTTGATATTAGCAGGAGTATGTGACGTGGTGCTATGCTAGACTCATATTATATTTCATAATAATATCAAATATTCTGAGGGGAGATTAACGTCTGTTTCACTGGAAACCACATATATAAAGTCAGAGATCATTATTAAGCTCCGTCCTCTGGAGACAAAGACTGTGTGCTCAAACTTTCCTGGCAATCCTGAGATATTTCAGTCGACAGAGAGGAGACACTGCCATCCACAGAGACGCAGCCCCGGCTTTAACCAATCAATACAAAATATATGGTTACGATGTTCACTGCCAATTATTTGGATCTTGAACGGATGGCTAGTCCAAACCAGGAGCCAGACCACACCCAGGTTTTGGGGCAGAGGACCACACTTTGACAGTATAATAATACTTTTTCTGTCTTAGGAACTTTTGATATCAGTTCCCACCAGTTGGGCAGCTCCCTAATCAGGCAGGAGAGCCACAAAGTGATCAGATCCATACAGATGGAGGTCTCAGATCTGCAGCAGGGGGGTTGTCAGGGGGTCAGAGGGCAATGACTGCCTTTGAATATTAAAGATCCTCTTTCATACATATGTGTCAAGTGTTTAATTCATTTTTTTGGTAATGAACAGCGTGTTACTGTAGATCTGTGTGAACTGAAGGTTTGAGAGGGAGGTGGTCGTATCTCACTGCCTACACCAGAACACAGGTGAGCAGCAGGCGGTGACCAGACCTCTGAGGATCAGACCTGCCAAATGCTTCATCACTCCGTTTCCTAACGGACCAACAACGTTTCTGGATTTGTTTTTCTAGTGATTTCTGAGAGGTAAAGTGGCCTGGCAGGGTCTGAATCTGGTGACTTCCCTCCCTCCTCTTCCTCCTCCTCCTCCTCCATCTTTCATCTGAGCCCCAGCAGAACGACGGATCGTGTCATGCCAGTGTCTCATCATTAACTTCCACCAACACTGTGAGAGCAGAATGGATAGTCTCGCTCCCCGTCGTCACACCGGGAATGAGCTTTAATGGACCGTCAAAGGAGGAGACGGGGGTGTGTGTGTGTGTGTGTGAGAGTGTGAGAGTGTGTGTGTGTGTGTGTGTGAGTGTGAGAGTGTGTGTGTGTGTGGTGCTCACCTGTAGAGAGACGGTTAGACACCTGGTTAACGTACACAGGAGTTCAGGTGTAGGCTAGCTGTGGTAATCCGGTTTCTCTAAGACTGGGACAAAGTGGACTCAACTACGCCTCTCGTGAACCTTTCACTTCCTGCCCCCCTCATCACCACACCTAACTTTGGGCTGTTATCTTCAGTTTCTTATGCCAGTAGTTTGTTTCTAGTTTTCTTGTTTCCGAGCAGCACCTGTAGAGAAATGTCCTCCTATGGGACCTTCAGCAAGTCCACCTCCTACTTCACCATAGACCCTCTAGCTTACAAAGACCCTATCCCTATCACAGAACCAGGTTTCTTAAATACATGACATTTGACAAGTCTGATTAAGTGCAGTGAAGGAGGCAGCTGTGTTCACACTGAAGACAATGGAGGCGGTGGCCTAAACTGCTGCGGTCTATTGTTTCTATAGTCTATAGTTATTGATCTTCTGACGAAGACTAAAAGTTTAAATAAGATTAGTAAGAGTCGGACATTTCCCAAATGTTACATCCCTCCTATAAGAGTTGTGTTTGGTCCTCACAAACACGGTAATACTAACATTTGTGTGTGTGAATGTGAGTTCACAGTCACCCATCTTTATTTGAGGGTGTATCCTTCATTATTCTGTCTCATCAGGCAGGTAAGGAGGCACAGCGAGAGAGTGTGTGTGTGTGTGTGTGTGTGTGTGTGTGTGTGTGTGTGTGTGTGTGTGTGTGTGTGCTGATAAGATTGATGAGAGCTCATCAGGGCCTGGCAATCACTAAACTTTCTTTTCATTTCTGGCCCTCCATCTATCATCCTGCCGTTCTCTCTTTGCGTCTCTGTTCTATTTTTAAACATGCAGATCAGGTGAGACGTTCCCGCCTCCACACTGGGAACGTTTCAGGAACTCTGGGAAACTGTCGTCTTAACTAAGAAAGCAAACGTTCAGACTCCTGCTGACAACACTTATAAGCAATCAATCATTTCCAACGCGACACTGGTCTGTATCTACTAACAGGTGTCTGTGTGTCTCACAGCCTGATGGATCTGCTTCCACTATTACAAACATCACTGACTGGCTGACAGTACACCATGTACTGTTACACTGGCTGACAGTACACCATGTACTGTTACACTGGCTGACGTGTACACCATGTACTATTACACTGGCTGACAGTACACCATGTACTATTACACTGGCTGACAGTACACCATGTACTGTTACACTGGCTGACGTGTACACCATGTACTGTTACACTGGCTGACAGTACACCATGTACTGTTACACTGGCTGACGTGTACACCATATACTGTTACACTAGCTGACGTGTACACCATGTACTGTTACACTAGCTGACAGTACACCATGTACTGTTACACTAGCTGACAGTACACCATGTACTGTTACACTGGCTGACGTGTACACCATGTACTGTTACACTAGCTGACAGTACACCATGTACTGTTACACTAGCTGACAGTACACCATGTACTGTTACACTGGCTGACGTGTACACCATGTACTGTTACACTAGCTGACAGTACACCATGTACTGTTACACTAGCTGACAGTACACCATGTACTGTTACACTGGCTGACGTGTACACCATGTACTGTTACACTAGCTGACGTGTACACCATGTACTGTAACACTGGCTGACGTGTACACCATGTACTGTTACACTGGCTGACGTGTACACCATGTACTGTTACACTAGCTTACGTGTACACCATGTACTATTACACTAGCTTACGTGTAAACCACGTACTGTTACACTGGCTGACGTGTACACCACGTACTATTACACTAGCTGACGTGTACACCATGTACTGTAACACTAGCTGACGTGTACACCATGTACTGTAACACTGGCTGACGTGTACACCATGTACTGTTAAACTGGCTGACAGTACACCATGTACTGTTACACTGGCTGACGTGTACACCATGTACTGTAACACTGGCTGACGTGTACACCATGTACTGTAACACTGGCTGACAGTACACCATGTACTGTTACACTAGCTGACGTGTACACCATGTACTGTAACACTGGCTGACAGTACACCATGTACTGTTACACTAGCTGACAGTACACCATGTACTGTTACACTAGCTGACAGTACACCATGTACTGTTACACTACAGTACACCATGTACTGTTACACTGGCTGACAGTACACCATGTACTGTTACACTAGCTGACAGTACACCATGTACTGTTACACTACAGTACACCATGTACTGTTACACTGGCTGACGTGTTACCGTGGCTGACGTGTACACCATGTACTGTTACACTACAGTACACCATGTACTGTTACACTAGCTGACAGTACACCATGTACTGTTACACTACAGTACACCATGTACTGTTACACTGGCTGACGTGTTACACTGGCTGACGTGTTACCGTGGCTGACGTGTACACCATGTACTGTTACACTACAGTACACCATGTACTGTATTTCTTTCTGTCATTGATCGGTCTGAAAAGTTGAAGCATGGTTAGAAACATGTTGTTGGAACATGCTGCTGTTGAGTCTTCCTGAAGTGTGAAATAACAAAAAACAACATCATAAAATGATAATATGTCTTGTCATTCTAACAAATACAGAACTGCTGGTATTTTCTCGACATATTGATCAGAGACTTCTGTCAGAGCCTCGTGGGAGCTGCAGAAGCGGATTTCAGCACCATAGCGGCTCTTCTTTTATTTTCCAAATCAGTCTGGGTTCAGCAGCTGGCAGAGGGAGAGGTGACAAGTGAAAATGTCAGCGTGGGTTGAGATGACGTCCCAAACCAAACCACAGCAAAGCGACAAATAAAACCAGATGCTTGAAATAAAAACATCCCTGAACACAACCTGAGATGGAACAAAGATTATTTTAAATAATATTTTGTGTGAAAATGTGATTACAGAATCATGCGAAGTGTCAAAGATAAAAAAGAAAGGCCTTGTGATTGAGAGAAAAGTGTAAAAAGGAAACAAACTAAAAACAGTCAGATTTACACGCGACTCTCTAACAGGATGAATGGGGATCAAATCTGTGACACGGCAGACACCACAAGCCCACCTGGGTCTTTGTACACGTCCTCTGTATATGCAGTAGGCCTCCACACAGCAGCACAGGACGCTGCTGTTAGTCAAAGCCAGGGGGATTTAAGGTGATCGAACAGGCGTTATCGAACCCGCGACCTTAAAGCCACGGGTTAGCGCCCCCGCTAACGTCAGCTAACATTAAGCGCGGCTCTCGGGGGGCGAGAGCGCTTTGTTAGTTTTCATCCGTGGATAGGATGATGAACTGGCGACGGTTCGAGGGATTGAGAGCGAAGTGGGAAGTGAAGCAGAGGGCGGCGGCGGAGTCAATTTATTTCACCTGGAACATGCAGAAAAGCCAGAGGCCATGTTTTATCAGAGAGAGGAGAGAACGCTTAGGGAGCGGACAGGAAGAGAGGCTCGAGTCTGTGTTCATAAATTAGAAGCTGGAGGAGACAGAGGCGGTGGAAGAGATAGAGTAAGGAAGACTAGGCAGGTAATGAAGTGAGGACTTGGATGGGAGGCGGACGGAGGAGGGAGGAGGGGATGTTTGCTCCGTTGTTTCTCGTTAACCTCCAACAGCCCATAATTCAGGCCTCAGGGGGGAACTCGTATCGACAGGGACAACACTGTTTTACATTAGCTGGCTGGCTGGCGGGCGGGCTGGCTGGCTAGCTCGTCGCCTGCGAGCCGCCTGGAGGACGGGCTGTTGAGCCGGCTGGCCGGGTTGTTGCTATACTTGCTAATTAGCTGGCTTGTTTGCTGGCTCAGTGAGCAGAGAGGGGCCTGATGGAGCTGGCAGCTGGAGGGCCTGAGTGATTAGACCGCTTGCTCTGTGGGCTGAAGGGCCTGGAGTTGATACGCTGAATGACTCGCTGGCTGTCGGCTGGATGGATGCTGACTTACTGACTGTTTGGCTGATGAGCTGGCTAACCGACTACGTCCATAACCACTGGACTTGATAGTAAACCATGATGGTGTCATGTTATCGTAGTCTGCACTGTAGTTTTCACGTGTTTCAGGTGACTTCAGGTTTGTTGCCATGGTTTGCCAGCTTTGATCAACGAAGCTCTCTCTCTCGAGCTCGACAGCTGTGAGGAACAAGACAGATGTGGAGCAGTTCACCAGGATTTCAGGACACGTCCACACGTCTGCACACTGTGGTGAAACAGGTTTGAGAGAAGAATTAGCTCATTGCACGCAGCCAGATGTTGGGCATGCTGGTTAATTGGTTGGTTGATTAATTGAGTGGCCGTGAAAGCCTCTGTTGACCTGTTGGAGTGTGAGGCAGACGAGCTGAGCACACCGGAAACTTCTACATCATCTGTTGGCGCCAAGTGGGCACAGCTGATCCAGAGCTTCCTGCGCCTGTTCAGTGATCCGGACCCGTCTAATCAATAAGATATCTATGCGAGTATGAAGCAGAGGCTGGATCTGCCTGCTGGTTGTCTCCTCTGCTCGAAGCTGTCCACGCTGAGAGCTCATTCGTCCTCACTATTTGTTTTTTTGGACACTTTCAGGTAATAAATGCTTTGAGCCGTTTGTTGGTTCGTGGTCAGTAGTTTTGTTTACGGTTCTTCTGGCTCTGTTGAAGTATTTGTACCTCAGACAGTCAGTTATTTGTGGAACGGCGTCAGTTTAGAAAATCCTTCATTTTATACAGTATTGCAGTTTATTTTGATGTAATTTCTATGTGGCTTCCAGCATAATGTATTATCTATTTATCATAACTTCCAACTTCATTTCACACACTTTCAATTTAATTCATCAGGCGTTTGTGTATTTTTTGCCCAAAAACGATGAATTAAAGTCTTAAATTCAGTGTTAAAATCAAAGCTACTCTTGACAGATTTCAACTCCACTGTATCCAGAAGTTGTTTGAAATCAAACATTAGTGTCATCCGCAAATAAAACATGCTGTAGGGTTTTAAATCTAACCTGCTTTCAAAGATCTAAACCAACTTTTGACCCCGAGAGTTGTTTCTGGAGTGCTGCCCCCCCCCGAGAGGCTGCTGAGCGGGCTGTCTCCGGGCAATGCTTTCGTCCCCGAGTCCTCCGAGACTCCCTCAGGACTCGGAGCAGCGAACAGACTCTGAACAGTGTGAACGTCTGCCAGCCACTGAAATGGAAAACACAGGGGAGCAGTGCTTTAACAGCCTCCACTGACATGATGTCACCTCCTCTCAGCTTGGATTATGGTACTTTCACAGACACCCTCTCAGAGTTACAGTAGTGATGCAGAATAACTGTCATCGGCTTGATGTCCCATCAAAGTGTTAGAAGCTAGTTCCGGTTTCTCTGACCGCTGCAGGGCTTCTACTAGAGTTTACTGTCAGCGTGCAGGTGAGGACAGAGAGAAACTGTAGCTCTGCAAAGAAAAGATGCAAAGGAAGAAAAGGGAAAGAAAAAGGCAGAAAGATGTCAACAGAAACGTTTAGATGTTCAGAGCAGCGTGATCTCAGACAGCACAGAGTGTGAGTCCCCCGACGAGAGCGCAGCAGTGCACTTTGTTGGGTGAGAGAACATAATGACCTGCAAACACAAGGGATTGTGGGTAGAGAGACGTCTCACAGCCAGCAGCAGTTTCTCACACCTGAAAAGCTGAGCTGAACAAAATATAGTCCAGGAAGATGCTTCTGTTCAGACATGAGACCAATAAACAAGCTGCTGCTGAGTCACGTGACCTTTGTTGCTTTATAATTCAGCAGTTTAACAGAAGGACAATAATGCTCATAATGTCTTTCCACTCTGTTTCAGGTGTGATCACACTCTGTCTCACCTTCTTCCTCCTGACTGTGATGCATGTGATGAGCTCCTCTTCCTCCTCTCAGCTGATTTTCAGGAGGAAGACTTTAGTGTTTAAACTCTCTCTTAGTTTCCCTCGGCGATGCACAAAAAACATTTTTACTCCGACAGAGCAGAGCAGTCAGAGTCTCTGGGCATCTGTCAGTGCTGCACGCTCCCTGAGTACTGTACACAGACACACCTCATACTGTTACTGCTGCGTACAAATACTGCTGTTGCTTATCTAACAGCAGGACGACCAGTTTGAGTAATACAGCCGTGAGTCTGGAGGCGTATCAGATGCTGGGACATTACAAATGAATCTTGTACGTATTTGTTTGGCCAACGCATCATATTTTGTTGCAGCGAACATCGAGAAACACACTGAGTCACGTTGCTGCAAACAAAGTCGAGCATGTACTTGTTTAAAATAATCCCCTAAAACTTTCCTTTTGCTTTTTCTGCCCTTTAACAAGTCACAGTGACTCAATCAGAAACGGCCAACCCTCGTCCTGTTTAGACTGGACGAACGTCTGGTACCCATTAAAAAATGACCAACAGGCCTACAACAAACAACAACAGAGCAAGAGGATTCACACATCGACACACACTGAATCCTCCAGCGCTGAGGAGGAGTCTGGATCTCCCATGTAGAGAACATTTTATGATTTTTAAATAATATTAATAAATAATATAATAAATAAATAGCCTAGCAAACAGTAGCCAGACTTTTGTAATGGACTAATGGATTATCAAAAGCAGCCAACAGGTTCACAAAACTATTTATTAATCGTTCAAAATTCTTTTTGTCGGTTAAATATTAACATCCCTAGACAGATATTTATTATATATATTTGTCTTCCATAAACCTGCCGATACTCCTGATGTGAAGTGCATGAACACACGCACATCTGACAGCTCATTGGCTGTGCTGGAGGCGCGTCACTTGTCTTTCAGTGTGTTGAATGTGGAGCAGCAGTGTTGTATTTATGTTTACATACATGTCACGGCTCATTGCTGCTCGTCCACACGGTCACACTGACGCATTCATGATGACATATCTCCTCTCAAGCCAGGTGATGCTGCAGAGGAAACACGGCTCCATAATAATTCCATAAAACACTGGATTAAATGATTTGATAAATGAACACTCTGCATTGACAGACTCCACTTGTTCATATCTCATGTAACATCCATCCTGCCTCTGTCAGGGGTCTCTCCGAGCTCGCAGTCTATTCGACCTCGGACCTTAAAGTCGCACTCGTCTTCCTCCCGAGTGCACATTAGCTCAGCTCTCATCTTGGGGGTCGATTTCAGCAGGTTAACCGTCAGAGCTGCAGGACGACGACGCCTCGGCTCTCGAGTGGCTGCAAACTCCAGAGAGGAGGCGTGAAGCTGAAATGAGGCCGATTTGTAAAGTATTGAATACAGTAAAACCCAAAACCTGTAGTATTTTGTCTTGAGGGCGATCAGCGAAGAATTATGTGTTTCTTTCTCCTCTTCCTCCACACGCACACGCACACACACACACACAGTTCACTCAGCCGACGGCGAGTGTGAATGGGTTTTTTCAAATGGCTTTTATCTCCCAAACGAGCCGAGCGGCAGCTCCGTGTGGCGTTCAGGAGCATTAGAGAAGAGATGCAAAGAGCTGAAATCACAGCGCTATTGACGGCGAAAAGCTGCTCGCCGCTTTGTCGCATTGTTCTCCACTGAATCAATCTCAGCACTATTGATGGGAAGTTTGTATGGAAGGAGGCGAAACTGAGAACACCGGATGAACAAGGAGAAACAAAAAGGACAGAGAGAATCGGTTAGATGACGAGTGGTGTTCTGCTTCAGGGGAGAAAACACACAGCTCTGTTCTTCTGCAGCTGTTTGCTGAAAGTTCAGCCATAAAAACAGCTTGTTGTTGGTGTCGAACAGCCAAGAAGCTTTGTTTTGCTGCTGTTGACAGATATTTGGAGCTTTTGTTCTTCAAGTCCCATATTAATAAAACATTTACAATGTGTGACTGCGGTTACATCTTTCCTGAACAGCAACAAACTCCAGAAAGCATCCGCTCTGATTCCTCCAGCCTGTTAATTATCATTCTACAGTCACAGGAGCTTTTCTGGCCTTTTAGCCTTTTAGCCACGCTAACACTGGAGCTCTGAGGACAGTCAGTCAGCCAGTCAGTCCTCCACTCTGGTCCAGACTGAAACACCTCAACAGCTGCTGGATGGACTGTGATGAGATGTGGTTCAGACCTTCATGGTCCCCTCAGGATGAACTGTAATAACTCTGGTGATCCTCTGACTCTTCATCAGCGCCATCATCAGGTCAACATGTTCATGTGTCCAACACTTTGGTTTATGACCAAATACCTGCAGAACTGATGACGTTCATCAGCCTCAGCTGGACTCTGTGTTTACTGCTAGTTAGCTCCTGTTAGCATGCTAAACTAAGATGGTATATATGGTAAACATTAAACTGCGAAATATCAGCGTGTTAGCATTTCCATTGTGAGAATCAGCTGATGTTAGCTTACAGCCTCACAGAGCCGCTAGCATAGCTGTAGACACTTTTTGAAATCCTCACACTCAGGCTACCTGCTCCCCCTGCTTTCAGTCTTTATGCTAAGCTAAGCTAATCAGCTCCTGATTTCAGCTCTATATTCAGAATGTGGACATGAGAGTGGCATCAATCATCTCATCAAATTCTCGGCAAGAAAGTGAGTGAGTGTTTTTCCCAACATGTCAAAGTAACCCTTTGGAGGACTATTGAGACTGTTCTGTTTTATATATGTATAAACCGAATATAGTTTTGGACAGTCAGATGAAACAAGGTATGTGAAGACGCTGCCAAGGACACTGAAAAGTTAAAAGTCAAAAGTCAATAATGACATCATTTGTTGCAGATGGATATTCCTTTCAGTAAAAGATCTGAATCTCTCTTCCACCACTGGCTTTCAGTCTGTAACAGAACTGGAAACAACTGGAAACCAGAAATCTCCAATGATCTTTAACGCTTTATCCTTTTCTCTGAAATTCAGACTCTTTGGAAACTTTAAGAACAGAAGAAGAGGGCAGCGTCGCTCGCGTTGCAGCTCGGTTCTGGGGTTCCTCGGGGGTCGAGGCGCCTCCACAACAACATCAGGACTGCGGCTAAACCTGTTTTATTCCACACAGACCTCCGTCTCTCACCTTCATCAATTCATGTTCAAATCACGGCAGGGAGAAGAAAAACACAGCTGCTCTCGCCCACCGTCTCTGGACGCCTTCGTACTCCTCCTCCTCCTCCTCCGCAGTTTCTCACTTCTGTCGGGCTTTAATGACATGGAATAACATGAGCTCTCCTCCTCCTCCTCCTCCTCCTCCTCCTCCTCCTCCCTGATCGGCTGTGTTCTGAATTTAGATGGGTTTCCATCTCTGCTGCTTCTTCAGTTCAAGAAGGCTTTCGTTCCTTACTTGCTGTAACTGTCGAGGACTTCCTCTTTGTCTCATCGCCTCGTCAATGTCTCCGTCCTTTGTGACACGAGCAGGTCTTCTGCGTTAAGAGACCCTCATTATTGTCAGGGTTGCTGATCTGCAGAGTGTCAGAATCACTTCATCTGTCCAGACGGACGCTGGAGAGCTTACAGGTGGATTAAGATTTCTACCTGTCTGAAGCACCGAACAGCTCTGTGACCAGCAGTAAGAGTGACATCTGGACGCCACAGCTGGATTAAAGAAAAATGCTGGTTTATTACAACTTGGTCTTATTTTCATAGTTGTGGCCATCATTCTTATCACCTATATCTGTTATTAAAGTCAGTGCTGTTTTCTTTATTTGGATGAAAAACTAAAAGTGAGCTCAGCTAATATGTCAGCAATAATCTGTAATCAAAGTGGGAGCAGGAAGTTGGTCTTTAAACTGTGATGATGTTTAAAGCGGACAGTTTGTTTAACGGGATCATCTGACCGCTCGCGTTCCTTCAGCCTTCTAAATCCCTGAAAGACTTCAGAGGTCAGTGACTTAGATGTTAATTATTGCTGAGAGAAATGATTAATAACCACATTAATAAACTATCTCTGATGATTATGAGTTGATAGCTAAACTGAGCATTTTATTAAACGTAATTCGACCCCTACTGTGTACAAACATGTGTCTAAAGCACTGACTGTCTTCCTGCAGCGCAGAATAAAACGGACACACTTCAGCACCGATGCTGGAAAACACTGCCCGCCTCCCTCCGAGTGTAGAATCAGCCAGGTGGGGCTAAAGCTGGTATTCCACTCCTGCAAAACTCTAAACTTAATGCGTCTCTGTTGGATCTCTGCTGCAGGAGTCGGACTGGTGCAGTCTGTTGTGACACTTCAAATCCAATTTAAACTTCCATCCAGGCATGTTTCTGATGTTTGGTGCCTTCAGGGACATCCATTCAGTTTCAAACTGGTCCTTGATTTGTTATTCCTCAAATCCTCAAGGACTTTCAAGACCTGCATAAACACTACAGTAATGACTGAAGTCCTTCGGTACACACACTCACACAGGTGACACACACAACGCTAAACATCCACGTCAACACTCGGCCTCTGCGTTTGATAGGTTGAGAGGACGCCGTGTGACATCCTGTAACTGCTGAACCAAACAGAACAGAAGAAGAAGAAAGACATCAAACTTTCTCTCTCTCTCCTGGTCAGTGATGGAGTTTGGATTCTGAAGGTTTAAAGACGACATCTTTCTGTTTAATGTCGTGCGCGTCAAGTGAGATGCGACTCAGATGGCCTTTTAATGGTCTGCTGTCAATTAGAGGGAGCAGGAGAGGAACTATTGGCCCCCTGGGGAAGAAGGAGCAGGGAGGGACGGAGAGGGGAGGGGAGGGGAGGTGGACAGAGTAGGGATGGAGAGATGAGGGGAGGACAAGTTGAGGTAAGAAAAGGATGAATGTAGAAATGAGACATAAATAGTGAGTAAGGAACAATTCAGTCACAGCAGACCTGAAACAGATTCATTTTCTACATGTTGGAGCACGTCCTTCTTCCTGCAGCACCATCTTAACCAGAGCAGCACAGCCAAACTACTACACATGATGTCCTAAACAGGCCTTATATACGCTATATATATATTCAACCTCCTTCCACTCTGTCCTCTTAGATGCACTAAAGTTTCAGACGCAGAGCAGAGAAGACCAGGTCACAAAGGTTGCAGACCGTATTAAGTGAACCTCCAGGAAGCCCCCCATTTTAAACTCTAACAGCCATTTAGACAGAAGGAAATCCAGCTATAATGAGGCAGGCTGTTGTTTTCTGTGGATGTCAACAGTCCATCATTTCTGAGGCCGATCCTCCGAAACAACGGAGCTCACAGTAATTACAGACCCGGCCTATAACAACAGGCGGTGTTATTGTGCCAATTATGATCAGGTTCATTAGCATGCGGTCAGTTTCCACATGAGGAGCTGCCTCCTGCCTCGCAGGCTGATTCAGAAGTCTGCAGTTCCATCAGCCGTTACAGAGACGGAGACAAACACAGAAGTCAGGCACAAGGAAAATAATAACATGTTTATTTTCCTTGCACTTCTCCCTCCACGTCATTATTCAAATGTTTTCCAGAGATTCTTTCTACACAAGCAAACCCACTGAGGTGATAAAGGAGGAGACGGATGTTTCCAAGTCAAGACACGAACGTTTGACATGCTGATATCATCGAGAGTGTGACGCTGACTTGGCTGATTTCCATTCATCAAACAATCTACCGTCATGGTCGAAGTGATGACAAAAACAAGATGGCAGACGTGACCTGCAGGTGACCTGAACATATGCAGCATATGCTGTTTTTTAAAAGGTCTATTATTTCCTATTAAATGGAGAGAAAGTTCTGAATTTGTTTTCTTTTAGTTGGTTAAATCAGTTGTGTTGAGTTTATAAGCAGTTGTTGTGATACATCTCATTTTAGCTCAAGGCTCATTTATTTGTCTCCTCAGTGATGACCACAAATAAGAACATATCCTTGATAACAAGTAGTTCAAGGATTATCCAGTTCTCCAGACCTCCAGAGAGAAGAAGGCTGAAACACTTGCGTTTATATTAAGTTCAGCAGATATTAATGACAGGACAGCTCCCTGCTGCTGATTGAGTTGATCCTTATAGAAGTTGTAACAAGCCTGGACAAGACGACTCAGGGAAACATCAGCTTAAAATAAGGACTTGGTTAATGTTAGTGGACCTTCGTTAACCACGTGGTTATGGTTAGGAAACGTTCACGGTCACGGTTAGAAGACAAAACCATCTTTGACTGAAATCTGCAGAGAGTGAGCATGTTAACCCCGTAACAGCCGGGACTTTGGTTGTTTTCTTTATTTTACTGGACGGTGAGATGACAGACAGGACACGAGGGGACAGAAAGAGTTGTTAGTTGTGATCACAGCCAGCAGCTAAAGTAGCATGTTAGCAGAGCAGCAGCGTCAGTCCTCCGGCTGCGTTCAGGTACACTACTGTGTGTAGGTCGCCCACGCTCTGAGCCCAACATACACTCATATAGACCGGAAGTGGTGTGAATCATTATATAATCAAAATCAACCCCCCCGTCGCAGCAGTGAGAGTCAGAGCCGACACATTATCCTCTCTTAGTCTCACAGAACTTCTCACTGTGATAGATTAACTCTCCAGACTGAGGCTGAGAATCAAGAGCCGGCCAGGAAACCCAATTATCCTTACTGTGTGTCCGTGTGTGTGTGTGTAGTATGTGTGACTGTAGTTGTGTGTGTGTGTGTGTGTGTGTGTGTGTGTGTGTGTGTGTAGTATGTGTGACTGTAGTGGTGTGTGTGTGTGTGTGTAGTATGTGTGACTGTAGTGGTGTGTGTGTGTGTGTGTGTGTGTGTGTGTGTGTGTCTGTGTGTGTGTGTGTGTGTGTGTGTGTGTGTGTGTGTGTGTGTGTGTGTGTGTGTCCGTGTGTGTGTGCTTGTCGGATATAATTACCCATGCCGAGGACCGTTGGCTGGATCACTCAGAGCAAAGTTACATGATTATAAATTACACTAGTAATTTCCGTCTATTTTAATAAGTGCTCTTTGTGACAGGCCTATTACGCTCTGCAGCGCCTCACACAATACACAGGTAGAGCTGAGATGTCAGAAATGAAGCCAAACAGACTCAAGTTTCAGTTCAGGTGAACAGGTGAAGGCCGTCCTTCACTGTGGATGAGACGCTCTCTTCATCACAGGCAGCTATTTAAACCACACAATCACCAGCGTTGATACTGGTGGTCTCCACGCTTCATGGTTCTCTTCCGCCGCTTGGTTTGTGCTAGGTTAGCAAGCAGGTAAAGTTCACGCTGTAGCAGCCGTGCAACACAAGCAGGTGATCTGCTTAGCTTAGCATAAAGACTGGAAGCAGGTGGAAACAGCTAGCCTAGCGCTCAGTTCAAACATAGGCCTGCACCGAGCAACACCTCTAAAGCACGCTCCGTTTACACTGGCAGAAATGTAAAGTCAACTGTACACAGGTATGATGGCGGCAGCGGTACCCTCAAGATGCTGATGATCTGAAACGATCAGGACTGAAAGTAGAACTGGTTCGTCTCTGCGTCCTCCTACAGGACAAACACTGAACTGCCCTTCACTGACACAGACAAGCAGACACACTTCATGCAGGCAAGTCACAAAACCAATGATGTACTCTGTGCTTGTTTCCCCTTCTATGCATGCACATGAGCTTGTCTGTAAGAAGCCTGAGGAGCTTGTTTGTGCTGATTTTTGTTGCTCCTTGTTTTGTTGTTTGTGGCTGTGGAAAGATTGAAAACCTTAACATATATTTAATTTAAAAAAGGAAAGGAATATAAACGGGAAGAGATGACACTGAAATGGAGAGAAGGAGATAAGCACAAGAGGTGAGATACGTAGAGAAGAGGCATTGGAGAAAGGCTCGGAGGAACAGGGAAAATACAAACAATAAAAACAGAGAAAGACAGAAGGACGGAGGTGAAGAGACAATGGATGGAGACAGACAGTGACGGGAAAATGAAAACAGCAATAGAGAGAGATGAAAAGAGAAGGTAGAAAAGAGCCAGAGAGGATTTCCATTTACTTCGACAGGGATGCGATTAAGGAGGCTGTGGCGAGGCTTGCTGTAACCATGGCAACAGAGACTGTAGCCGCTGTGCTGCAGTCCATACTAAGAACCAACAATGTGCTTTTCATTAGAGGCTGTGGAGCACAGACCAAACCTAAGGAGCAGCTTCTCATTGGTCGACTCAGGGAGCAGCGCTAGGCGGCTACATGCTAACACTTTTATGCACACTGTGCTGGGTGAGAGCACTTTGTTAGTACTGTGGTTTAGTTCCTGTTTGTACTTTCATCAGAGAGAGACACCAACAGCTACTACGAGTAGTCGGCAACAGGGACCAGGTCCTCCAAATCTACCTCGGATCAGGATGCTAGCAGCAGCACAGGTGTTGCCAAGCTACTAATATGGCCACTGAGTGACGAGTCTGATGATTTCTGGACAGGACTGTGCAGAGTACCCTGAACTGGCCAATCACGCTGCCAACACTGTGATGCTCTTTGCCACCGTGTACTCATGTGAGAGTGGCTTCTCTCTGACAAGCATGAAAACAAGCCACAAAAGACAGACGTAGAGTTCAGAGAGAGTAGAAGAGACACAGCCTCCATGTTCAGACGGATATGAACCCTGCTGCGTTTTATTTAATAACAAGTTCATTTATGTTGCACCTTTCAAGAGCTGACGTCACAAAGTGCTACACAAAAAAAAGCAAATCAGAGACGGAGCAACAGACATTAAACGTCCAACTAGAAACAGAACAGCAGCAGAAACGTCTCAGCGGCTGCAGGTAAGAGGCCGCCCGACAAGGGAACTGTTCCTCAAGCAGTGACACCTGCAAACACCTCAAAACCACAAGGGATTATGGGTAGAAAGAGATGGACACAGTAACTCGTGCTTGAGAGAGGTGAAGCAGAACTAAATGAACTCTGGACCCACTTTCCTGACAGGTATGAACACCACAGAAGAAGAGAAAGACAGCCTGGCATCACGCTGAGCTATAACAGGAAGTGGAATCCAATGTTTTTAACACAGCAGGAGAGCAGCCAGCTTAAAAGGAGTGGAGGTGGATTCACACGCTGTCTCCAGGTCACATCCACTTCATCTGTCTCCAGATATTCTGCAGTAGCACCACAAAGATCAACATGAAGAAAACATCAGAGCAAACTATCTGTCACCTTCATTTATAGATTTCAAGTTAGATTATAATGGTGTGTTAATGCTGCTGTAAGAAGAGACCGTTTGTTCTGACAATACAGAAAAACATTAAAAGCCAGTAAAGACTTACTTCTCGGTTGTCATTTAGCTTGGAAACAGAGCTCATGGATACGATGCTAATGTAGCCGACTCTCAATCTTCTTAATATCTCTCTTCTCTTCCTCTATTTGTTTTATTTCAATGTACTATAAATTGTATTCTCGATCATTTGCTTTTATGTAAAGCGTTATTATTATAATAAGAGAGAGAGTGTTGTTTCATGCATGTGTCTAATTACTGTTGTTGAACTCAAAGGCAAGTTAAACTTTGTTTAAAATGCACTCTGACTTCTGTCATCGTAACAAATTAATCTTCTCAAAGCATTCTGAGGAAAAGCAGAGATCAAATTAAAGCTCTACTGATTCACAAATGCCAACAATCTGTTTCTGTACGTGTAAGATTTCCACCCAGTTAGTAATTAATAATGTTGTTGGTTCCACTTGTGTTAAACACGATAATAAAGGAACTGAACCTTCCTGAAATCTAGCTGCTCTCGTCGAGTTCAGGCGGATGGTACATTTTAGAAATATCAAAATAAAAGTAGTTAAATACTTTCTTTGAAATCAACTACATGAATTGGATTACAACATCAAAGTTCAGGTCGATTATCAAACATCGTGCTGAACTTCTGTTGCTGACTCATATGCCACATATACAGGTAGGACGGTGGAGTCAGATATAGGCATCTGTGTAGGTAATCATATCAGATAATTGAATCATTTGATTCATGTCATAGAGTCTGTAAACCCCTGCAGCCTCGCCCACCCCCCTCCCCAGCTGCAGCATCACTGCGCGTTTCCATTTCCAACCTCAACATCGTGGCCCGATGCTATCAGACAGGGAGACGGACGGTGAGATATCACAAGACTTTTTAATGTCTTTCAAAGAGATAGAACGAGGAGGAGAAAGACAGAAAGACGGGGAGGCTGGCAGAGAAACGCCAGTATGAAACATCGGTTGGTAGGAAATGACCAAGTTTTAATTAGACCCGTCTGACGGAGGGAAATGTTTCCAAAGAATGATCAACAACATTAATCCATCAGTACAGTTACCAGGGAGAAATCTCTCACACACGTACAGCTTCTCCAACTCAGAAAACAACCCTTGAAGTGCTCTTGTGGAGGCCGGCGTGCAGGCGAGGAGGCACAGTGAGAGTGGAAATAGGAGGCAGTTAAACAAAAATTACAGCACAGAGTGTTCTATCGATCCAGACAGTAGCAGCCTGACAGAGCAGGAGAGAGCCGGCGGAAATACCGTCGATTTCTTGGTCCGGTAACTATCACTCCCACGAGGATGCTAGCCCTGTAATAATCACAAATAACATTGTTTGCAAGGGACTCAATTCAATGAAGTGCAGCAGAGAAAGTGACATTACCTGACCTCCCACAGTAAAAACCATACTGTACAGACAGAGAGCAGGGAGCCACGGTGGAAACGATGCTGGGTGGAAAGGTCTGGTGCTTTTCTGACTTTTGATCCGGTGATGGCAGCTTATTCTGTTATACTGCTGCACCCACTGAGAGTCTGGATGGGAAGTGTGTTAACAAATGAGACACTTTTGCTGCAGTTAGAAAGTGGTCTATAAAAATGGTGGAAAACACGGACAAGTTACAAAAACAAGCAGATATAAAATGGTGTGGAGAGTCACTCCGCCTGCTCTCTGATGGCTGGCTGGGTGTCACATGTTCAGGTAATCGGACCTGATTCAGTGCTCCTTTAACTCTAAATAAACAGACATGCTTCACATCATTTTGTCCTCCCAAAGTGGTACTTCCTGTCTGTAGTCCTGAGAGATACTTTTATAAAAAAATAAAAAAATAAAACAGTGATGGAAAAACAATCCACAAAAACAGAAATTATTTCCGTTGTTTTCTTCTGTGGCGTGAAATCGAGGTGGAAGACATTGAGACTCTGTTAACGGGAACAAAAACTAATTTCGGTTCAGTTTCAGAGAACAGCAGAGAAGAACATATATACTCTATATTAGACGGGGGTGAAAAAGTTTTATTGAAAGGGAAGTAGAAGTCCTGCACTTCAATAGAGGGTACAAAATTCATCCTTGGCTTTCTGCTCTGAATTCTTTTCAGCACTTTTCAAAAGGTTACAGGCACATTGTTATGCACTATTCATGCTGGAACGGACTATTGTGTGCCGGGTGGTGTCGGAGAAAAGGTTGGAATAAGTATAAAATGTATGTTTTTGTGGCTGTGACTAAGTGTGTGGTCACTGAAATACGCTTTTGGCAGCGGCTGTTTGATGTTACAGCCTGATGTTCACACCTCAGCCAACAACCTTTAATATTTCAGAAGGAGTTATGACTCGTTCACATGGACAATCCTTCCCGTCTCTGCTTACATTACGCTCAGGTTCAAATGTTCTCTTCCTCTCTGCTCATCTCCTCTCTTTATTCACTCAGTGGCTGCCTTTTGTCAGTTTTTCTTCTCCTTTTCTCTCCTCACGTCCTCTGAACCTCTATGTCCTCTCCCATCACCCCCCCTGCTCCTCCCTCTGGTCCCCAGTAACCAGTAACAGCACTGTGGATGAAACATGCGAGGGTCTGGGTGGGTGTAGGTGTGTGGCTTCAGACGCATAGATGTATTCATACTTACAGCAGCCTCACTGAAACGAATGCGGGGGGTGCATTTGTGATAGAGTGCTAATGTTGGCTTAAAGCTCATTATCACTTAAGTACGTCCATCTATCAGCTACTGAGCATCTTGGCTAAAGGCTGTTCATAGTCTGACTTAAATCATTCATAAATATAAATCAGCAAAAATCATACGTTAACATGTGTCACATGTATCATGTTACCAAGTAAACACGCTAATGTCGGCTGGCGCAAAGTGAACGTATTACCTTTGGACAGAGCCAGGCTAGCTGTGTTCTCCAGTCGTTATGCTAAGCTAAGCGTACCGTCTCCTGGCGGTGGCTTCATATTTATTCATTAGATTGGTACAGTATCAATCTTCTCTTCTCACTCTCAGCATGAAAGCAAATAAACTAAACTTCCCAAACTGTCAAACTGTTGTTTTCAGCTTCCACGTGTCTGCAGGGGCAAATAATCCAACTAAAAATATATTTTTAAAAGGATTTAAGGGCAACATGCAGAGGCGTCACATGAAGCGCATCAAAACATCCGTGCCTACACATCAGGATTCACTATTGTCCTACTTCCAAGCACAAACACACACAAAGCCCCAGAGAAGCAGAAATGTTTTCACATTCCCTCCCCAGAGTGGAACAGCTGGGCTCCATACTGTCTGCTGGTGTGTGCTGCAGAGGTCAAGGGATGTGACGCTGGGGTGTGCTGCACTTTAGGCTGTTAACTGTGTTTCACTTCAATTTAAAAGTGTTGTCCAGTGAAGCCAACATTCGTGTGATAAAAGAGTAAGATATCATTCATCTGCAGTCATCATCATTTCATCAATCGCATCAGCTGTGTCGGGCAGGTGCAGATGTAGACATCATCACTGCATCAATACAACATGTACATGTAGACACAACATGAACATCGTACAGACTTAAAGGAGTCCAGAAGAAACTTCTGTGTGCTCATATTTGGCAAATAAAGACGCAGCATGGGGCGTGATCAGGAGAGGAAAGTTAACCAATAAAATCAAGAGCCACTACGAGTTACGTAGTCGTAAACCAGAAACCGTTAACGGCTAGATTCACGCAACAACCAGTTAAAGAGTTACTCCTGCACAGCTGAACTCCATGGTAACCGCCTGGTGGAGTCCAACGAGGAAACGTTGTGTTGAGATAATAAAAGCCAGTCAGCAGTTAATGTAACTGTGAAAAGATAGGTTTAAATAACTGAGCTCTGCAGCAGAGGGCTTCTTGTGCCGCTGCCATCTGATAACCAGTTATAGAGATGTTAGGGAAAGCACTCCTCTTCCTCCTCTTCTTCTCCCTGTATTCTCTCCATCAACACAGAGAGAAATGGGTCCGTTCCAGAGGGATGAAAACCCCGGAGGAGGAAAACTCATTTCTTTTTTCCTTTGTTACCTCCTTTTTTATTCATCTTTCACTATCATTCACTATCAACTTCATTTTGTTCTTCCTCCTCTTTCCCTCTCTAATCTTCTTCCTCGTCTTTCCTTCCTTCAGTTATTGCATCTTTTCTTTTTCCCCTCACTCCCTCCTACCATATCTTTTCTTTATGGTCTCTCTTTGCTTCTCTTCTTACTTTGTTCATTTCTCTCCTCCCTCCTCCTCCTATCCTCTCTCTATACCCCTCCCTATCCTACCCTTCCTTCTCGCCTCTCTCTCCACCCATCTTTCCTTCAGGGAGAGAGGGAGGAACCTCTGCCTCCTCCTCTCTCCCTCTCCTGGTGAATGCAGATGGCGGCTGTGGCGTCCCAGGAGGCCTCTGTGGTTCCTTCTCTGCAGGAGTAACGGAGCAGGAGGTATGGAGCCGCTGTTTTAATGATTCAAGCGGTCCATATGGTGTCCACCGGCTAACGGCCACCGGTGGAGCTGTACGTTGACAACAACAGACAGACAGAACCCTGAGCCCCGCCCCCCAGGTGTCAGAATGGCCTCTGATTGGATGGAGGCTCTTCAAGTGGTGTGGGGGGGGGGACACTTGTTTACATCAGCAGCAGCCAACTATGCAAAGAATCACATAACAAACGTACAGTGAGGCTGATGAAGCTGTGGTTTCCATAGTTACCACAGGCCGCCTTCAAATGGCACTTGTGAGGTCAGATTTTCACCCTGAGAAGTCTGCTCGAGATTATGTTTGGCATTTAAGAAACGTGGACCATGTGTCCTTCTTCCACTTACATTCTTTCAATTCATCATCCTGTTTACGACTGGAAAAGAAGAAAAGTATGTATATAACACCTAAAGTATGCAAGTAGTGTGCACAGAGTTTAGGCCTGCAGCCAACAAGTATTTTCATTATCAATTAATCAATTAATTGTTTTGTCTCAAAAATATTAGAACACAGTGGAATATTCCCGTTATGATTTGCTACAGTCGAACACGATTTATTCAGTTTCGAATCGTCCGACAGCTCAGGTGTCTCTACCTGTTATATAAGCTGAGATCCAAATAAAACATCGCTCCTCTTTCTCGTCTCCGTGTTCACACCTGAAGGTCGTCCTGTGCTCCTATTGGTCAACGTCACTGAACAGGAATCAAATAAGTATAATAAGTAGTGAGAAGACAGAAATCCTTTTTGTCTGTGTGTCATTATTGTGCCGACATGCTGCGGTTTAAATTCAGCACAGTGTGAACATATAAATCACACATAATAATATGACGTGCAGCTTGTCAGGCTGAGAAGAGTTGAAATGCTCCTTTAAACCGACTGCTGACCTGCCCTCCATCTCAAACCCGCCTCAGACTCTGACAAACAAGCTTCGAACACGTTGGATTTTGTGAACACACCATATGCTGCTTTACAAGCGGCGGCACACACATCAACACCGGGGGCAGCGACGTGGGAGGTTTACATTTGGCAGCTGGCTGCGATGATGAAGAAAGAGCGTAAACGTTTCAATTAGCACTTTCTGAGAGGTGACGACAGGAAACATTCATTTTTCAGCTTTCTGTTGTGTCGAAGTTTAACTCTCGTGTTAAACGTTGGGTTTAGTTTGGGCTCAGCAGGCAGCTGTCAGAGAGGGTTCCACATTATATGTAAAATAATATTTAAGTGACTCAGAGCGGTTGTGACAAGCGCACATGATGCTTTATTTCCTCTTACAGTCTTACAAACTATCATTTGCAGTGTTTCTAAATTGTAGGGCACATTTACCTTCTGCTAAGAGTTTCATCATTCTGAAACAGATTTTTTTATGGCTCCCATCTGCAAAGTGAGACTCATCCATCAGTTTAAGGATGCGCTTTCTAAAATGAGATAGTTAGACAGTTTCAGTTTGTAACTCGTGGTGTCTTAGAATGACAAACAATAAAGCCTCAGCCCTGCGGCTGCTTAAATTCACTGTGATGGATTAGCCTTCTCAAACTGGTTTCAAGTTCCTCCAAGCTGGTTTTCATAGAAATGAATTGAAACCAATGGCTGTCAGACCTGCAACAGGCAAACCACACAGTGCCTTGTGATGTCTGCTCCACCTGAGTGGGGGGCCAAATGTGTCTCCACCTCTTCAGTCTGCAAGGAACTCCTCCAGCTGTGTTGTACGCTGCTGTACTGGTTGGGTGGGTGTAATGACCATGTTTGTTTTTTTACATACGAGCTGAGACGGACTTCACACTCAGACATAGTGAAGTAGACCATAGTATTATTCAGTGTAACTGTACGTGACGGACGCAGTGACGGTGCAGTGAGGATCACAGCAGCAGTGGGCGATGATGAGGGAGGAGAAGGAAAAGGTCTCATTAACACCTCGTGACTCTCGTGTTTTAGTGAAGAGGCCAAACAGAGGCTCGTGGGCAGCGCTGCTCTTTGGTGTTTTAAATAACTGAAAGCCTATTTGAAGTAAAGTGCTCTTTAACTAAACATTTTGAACTTCTGTGAAAATATTAATATTCTTGGCTGTTAACGGTGATGAATCTGAAACACACCAGAGCTCCACTACAAACGGAGGAGAGAACAGAAGAAGACATGCAGCCTCTAAATACACCCGTCGCGCTAAATTCATCAGAATGTGAGCCGCGGGAATAAAAGCTGTACACCACACACTGCTACGTCAGGGTCAACTCCATCAAGCTTCCAGGAACTGTTGACTCCAGGTGTGTGAGGCGCAGCCAGGTGGGCTGCTGAGTGAGTGTGAGTGGCAGACACATAAATGATTGTTGCAGCTCGTAGCACTCAGACAGTTCTACATTTCAAGTGAAATGATTATAATCATAATCCGTCAAGGGGCACAGGTGAAGCTGCAGGTATACGCCCACAAAGAGCCAAAGAGGAAGAAAATGGAGGTCCTCCTGCAGCAGTTACAGGGACTGCATAAGCATGTTTGTGCATTATTATGAGGACATAACATTAAAACAGATGCACTGCTCGCCGTGCTCCATGTTGTTTTTTTATTCTTTTCACAGGAACACAACACAAGCTGCACTATTTTCATATCACACGTTTATCACACTGCACTGTTATTTTTGTTTGAACTTTGAACCACATGTGGTTTCCAGGGATGTCCCAATCAAGATCCCGCTCTGAGTCAGAGTTCAGATGAAATATGTATCTGACACTAAACTACACTGAAATAACACCTTTTTTGTTGCCACAATAATCCAAAACTGACTCAGAATGTAGAAGTAAATTCCTTTAAGCTTCAGACTGTATTGTCAGATTTATCAACGCCGTAACCTTTAGCTTCCAAACATCCTCACATCAACGTAAGTGAACTTGTGATTAAATGTTTCCTGTTGAAATGCACCTTGGGAGTCGTAGTCAACTTTCTATCAAAGAATCAGATATTTTCTAACACAGTTGTTGATCTTCTGTACGAATGATTCAGCCAGGAGAGTTGTAGAAGTGCTCCAGCTGTGAGTCAGCTCACATTGTCTGTGGGGAAAATTAATCTGACCTTTACTTAAAAAAACAGGGGTGCCTGACATAGCCCCCCCCCCCCACACACACTTTGCAACTCTATAAATCCAAAATATTTTGTTTACGACGGGCCTCCTGTCGTCCACTTTCTACTTCCTGTTGTACTGGCAGTCCGGTTTCAATGCACAGTCTGGAAAAATCCAACATGGCCACAAGGGGGCACTAGTCTGTAACTGTCCGTCATTCAGTCTCCATTAGAAGGAATGACTTCCAGTCTCCATTAATCCAAACACTTCTGTCACTGATACCATTAGTTCATCCAGCAGTGTAACTGTGCCTGTGACCCTCCACCCATGAATACAATAACCGGAGCCATAAGACCTGGATCTCTTCAAGATCACCATCACTGTTATGATGCTACTGATTAGAGAACAGTTAAGACAGCCGAGAGTCTACACGACCTCCCACGACCCTGCAGTCGCTTATTTGATTAGTAAATGTAACCTGCTGTTATAAGCGCTAACCAGTTCATCCCCTCGCAGTGTTTACGTCATTTGTTCTTTATGCTGAAAGTACTTAATGAAAGCCATTCAGCCTGACATGTCGGGTCAGACTGAGATCTCAGCGTTAAGAGAGTAATAAAGACGGAGACAGATGACAGAGAGCGCTGACTGATGGAGCCACAGAAAGTGAAGGAAATGTGATAAAATGTCTGGAGGCCGTTAGGAGCTCCCAGGCCTTTATCCCCTGCAGAGAACGGGGCAATTTCACAGGAAATGGAAGAGGTGGGAAGCAGGTGAGGAGAGGGAGTGGAGCAGACACTTAAAATGGAATAAATGACTCTATCCTCAGGGCCAGAAATGAGCAGAATTGATACCTCTGAATCCATTTCACACAGAGAGCAGACTAACGGAGAACGTGGTGATTAGCATCAAAGTCCGGGATCAGAGAAAAAGATGATAATTTGGTGCTAGAGTCAAGAGATAATGTGGTCAGAGTGCTGGCTGTTTCCATGGCTGGGATGGCTGCTGCTGAATAACATGCTGCCTCCACGCATTTAAAAGCAAACCTGCTGTGACCCAATGAGACCCCCCTTCGCCTACTTCAAAACATAAGCATGGCTAATGATATAATATTGACAGAAAATGGCAAATGATGGCTAATAGAAAAATAAATAGAGCTACTCTGCTTCTGCCACTGTTCTTTGGCTCCATCCATCAATTAAAACGTAGACCTAAAACCTGTTGAGTCCATGAAGTAGTCTGGGAAACAGACAACAATGAGTCGGCAGCTCCAGTCTGCACAGTAAGTTTGAGTGATTTTACACTACACTGTGACACACTGCTGGGCGTGGTCACAGATGTCAGTGAAGCTACATGCGACTTCTTTGTTCACATTGTACAGTTTGATTGAGCCATCACAGCACAGTCTCGGTCCAGACGACAGCTTCAGCCACAACATAAAGTCAAATAAAACAGCTGACAGCCGCCATGTGAGGAAATCAGATCCCAGAACAGCTCAAACAGCAGACAGCCAACACTTCTGACCTGCTGGAAATCCATCAGATCGTCAAACAGTCAGCTTGATGATCATTCACACAATCAATTCTCATTCAATTAATTGTCAACCGGCAGCTGGTCTGGAGGAAATTCAGGAGGCCCGATTCTAAAGTTAATGGGGGGGGGGGGGGTTAGGGTTAAAACCTGACTTCATCTGTACAGCGTCCGCCCAGCAAAACAGAGCTTTTTATTCACCTACATTCTTCCATAATTATTTGTAGGCTGATAACATTTTAGTCTCCGACAGTCAGGAAGGAGCATTAACCTGACGACTAAGCAAATCCACTAGACGACACACTGAACCGCTGCTTAGTAAGACTGGAGCTCTGCAGGTAGACGACCCAACAAATCCCCGTTCTTGTACCGAAACAAACATGGACGCCAACCAGCAGCTTGTTCATATGCAGCGACGTTGGATGGAGGCCTGCAGGACTGTAGCCTGCAGAGGGAACTGGAGCTGAGTGAACGTCAGGTGAAGCTGTTTATTTACAGGTACGTCTCCCTCTGATGACACACAAGTGATGTCATCATCGGTCGCCAATGTCAGCTGCAATTTTAAAAAGTCTATCTGAGAGCGACTGGATCTGAAGAGTCTTTACACATCACACGCTGATTTTATCTGCCAACATCGACTGACCCAAACTAGAACAGACCAGGTCCATCTGACCCAGACTGGGACAGACCCGGTCCATCTGACCCAGACTGGAACAGACCAGGTCCAGCTTGATCCCCTCGGTCGTCACGCACAAATCCTATTCATCAACAGTAGTAATGTGCGTTGCCGCCTTTAGCTGAACAATCGGGACAGTTGGAGTCTTGACTTTACTCCTCACCTTCATCAGTTCTTCCAGATCAGTGGTTTGGATAAAATGTATGTTACTGACCTGCTGAACTGAGAACTAGTGATGCAAAATGTTCTCATATCTGAAATCCTGAAGAGGGTTCATGTGCTTGATTAACTGCCTGTATAAAGTCACTAAATTTACAACAAACTTTGTTTCTCGTCATTCTTGTATTTTCCTTTCAGGCAGTTTGATATGTTAAAATAGCACAGAGAGTTGATATTTACTGCCTGGTCTGTATTCCATGCATTTTTAATGCCACGCTCATTTAAATTCAACTCTCCCTCTGGTTTTAAGATGGCATTATGCTAATGTCGTATTGTTTGTCTGAAAACAGATACGTGCTGCAGAGTTTCTGGTCAGAGCTCGCCTCACCATAGTGAGAGTTTACATCTCAAAGGGGTTGACTGGTATATGAGTGAGAAAACACATCACAGTCTGCGTTGTGAATCTTCAAAGAGTCACAGCGTGGACGCAGGGCTGCTCTTCCATCTACTGTATCCACACATCAGTTCTGCTAATTATCCCGTTAATTAGCCCAGCGAAAGACAGATGAGCGGAAACCATTCATCAGAAGGGCGAAGACTCTGAGGACAGGAGCTCTACCTTCCTCCCCGGAGGGACTGGAAACACACTCGTTAAGGCCGACATGTGAAGGTGTGAGTTCATCTCAACACAGACCTCCAGAGACAGAGAAACCTCATCGCTGTCTCTGCAGAAGACAGAAACTGTAAAGGTGTTAACACTGCGACGAGAAAAACGCCTTTAGAACGGTGGATTTCTGTTATTCACTGAAGTAGGTTTAAGATCGGAACCCTTCTCTTTTATTTTCTGTACAACATGTATTAAACCTTCATTGTGAACAAGAGAAGAACAAGGCTCAGCCTACAATAAGTGTTAATCATTACCAGTAGAGGAGCGCTAATGCCCAGAATCAAAACTGTCCTTCCTCTGGGGAGCATGAATGTTCTCAGGGGGACACCGGAGTCATTAGGAGTTCTCTTCTGCAAACTAGTCAAGATACAAAAGCAGATGACAGACAGATGGAGCAGGCAACATCGCCATCCTTAAGGATCCGACACCCCAGCATCTAGGACAGATTCATTTCAATGACTGTGTTTAAGATGTGAATTTGCAACGACGGTGCTGACAATCGTGAGCACGGAGAGCCAGAGAGTTCAAAACGGAGGAAACCATCATATCAGCTGTGTGGAGAGCGTCCCAAAGGTTTGCCTGCAGTTTGAGCTTGACCTGGGACCTGTGCTGCATGTTGTTTCCTGTAAACTCTCTACTGTCGTCTCACTAAAAAAGGCACTAAACTGAACTGTGTCAACTTATTGCTCAGTAAGGACCCACTACCACATCAAGCTCTGCTTCGTCGGACCAAACAGGAAATGGGAAGACAGCAGCACGGGCTGTTTCCGGCATTTTAAAAGAGTGATACTGAAGAGTACTCAATCAAAACACTAATTGACAGATAATTAAACGGACCTGTAGAACTACCAACACGATGTCGTACAGCTTGAATCGAAGCACGTCCTTGTACTTCCTGTATTTCCTGCAGCATCACATATTCTCTTTACTCAGATACTCTGATATTTTCATAAAGCTGTCAGTTTGTTTGTACTCCACTCTTCTCTGTTTTCACTCACAGTTTCTCTCAGATACCAACAAAGTCTTGTTTCTGGCTTCTTACTGCCAAACCAGAGCAAACACACGCTGCCCCTTTCTCTCAAAAACATGCCGATTCGTATCAAGTCAACTGAATCTTCTTTTGTTTTTCTCCTTTCATACCAGCACAGACATCGATCTCACCTGATCTAACCCCGAGCTGGAAGGCCGTAACACAAGTGGAGAAACCTGTAAATACTCAACTTTTTCAATTTCAAAAATGTACCTTTACATTTTTACATGTTTGTTGTCTGTCAGATTACATGTTAAAGCACCATCAGACCACAGCACATTCCTTGTAATGTATGTTACTTGGCAACAAACAGTTTCTGATTCTGAAACAAAGGACGAAGAAGAGATGAGAGAGATGGACGTACAGAGAAAGAGTGAGGAAGAGGGAGAGAAAGAGAAGATTTCCCGTCATTGATCTCACGTTTGTATTCAACACAACACAAACATTAGCAGCCTGCTTCTTTGAAACATGGGATGGAGGTCTGGAGGGTACAGATGAGGATGAGGAGGAGGAAGATGAGCAGACGTTAATCCAACCAGACAATTTTTTTGTGCTAAAAAGTTGCTTTTCTTTGTGGTGAAAGAAGCTCTTTTAATTATTCAAAGTACGTATAGTGCAACACAGTAACAGTATATATATAGATATATATTGATATATATATATATCTATATATATATACACACACCTGTACAGGGAATGGACACAATAACAGGAACACTTGTACAATATGATGCAATCTAATATAACATCTGCAAGAAATGATGCTGGTGGTGAGTTTGGAGGTGGTAGCTTGTGGTGGTTTTGGACTGCATCATATCGGAGGACCGATGGCCACCTCAGAATGAACTGGATCATTTTCAGAGTCTCTCTAAACTGTCCAAAGACAAACGTACAGATTCCCACATGCATGTGAGAGTGCGTACTGTTAGGAAGCATTTCGTTTACATGCTCGTGAAAATGATTGTGTGAATGTGAGTATTTGGGCGATTGACTTCTAAACACGCTCGATGCTAATTATCATTAGCAGACAGCAGCGTACAAAACATTCAGCTAGCAGCTTCTCACCTTTAGCCAGCGCCGCCTGTCGCTTCCACCAGTTAAAGTGACAAACATCATGGAGGGCAGAGCTGATCTTTATAGATACTGTGCATGAAAAGATGGTAATCAATATTTGTTTTTCTACACCTCCTATCATAAACTCACCCGAGGTTACAGAAAAATCAATGACACTTGATTTGAAAGTCAAAGCTGGATTTCACTACTACAGCAGCTGCAGTCTGTTTACAGTGGATCTGTCTCACACTGACTCACTGAGATCACTGGGTTCAGTCTGTATCAGCAGACATGCAGTCACCTGTCTGTCTGTTGACCTGTCAGATAGTGAGATTCATGTCTCACTGAGGTGGATTATATTCTTTTGATCGACGTGGTTTCAGCAGAACTTCAGACGTGTTTGATCTGTGTAGCGAGCTATACGTTGACTCTGACGTTCCCTTGAATCTAACCTCCCTGCAGCTGTGAATAACTGGAGCTGAACAGCTGAGGTGGAGCTGCAGCAGTTATACGAGCCCACCCTCCAGGTTACGCCCACATCTATTCTTCTGCTCTGCTGCTGTTTACCGCCTGGCCACCGGACTCTCATTGTTCTTCTACATCACGGATTCATTCGTGGGAAAAATACAACTAAACACAGATTGACCTGTTCAACCCCGTCAGGACCTCCAGCACCTCCATCTTTACTCACATGGATCAAACCCACAACACTTTATTGTAGTGGACAAGCAAGAAAATACTAAAAAATAAAAATCATAAAGCTTCACCCAACTGTTGGAACAAGCTGGTGTTCTCAGCCTTCTGTCTCTCCGTGGATTACACTCATATTATGCAATAATGGGACATTACATGCAGCATCACGGACAAAGCCACTTACCGGTCCCTCAGATTTGATACTGTATATGCAGCGCTCTCATACATACCTGTGGTCCCTACTGATAATCTTCATTGAATACATTTTGTTTTCATTTGCACTCTATATATTCAGGATAAATACAGTTCTATTTTTAAATATCTTTACGTCTGAAAACAGTCTTCACCCCGACATGTAGAGTGTTGTAAAGTCATGGAGTTTATCTGAATACATATTTTGACCCTTTTGAAAGCACTGGGTGGCTCCAGCTGGTTTCTTTTTTCTTTTCCATTAAATTGTGTATTAAAGCAAAATGTTTTACTGGTTTCTACTGGTGGTTAGCAGTACAGTCACAACAAGAACAACAAGAAGTCACGTTTCTGTTTAGGAACTTGGATTTATGTTGAAATCTCTTTGATTGCGTCACCGTGAGCCTCTCCAGCATCAGCAGTGTTTCTACTGCAAGATCAGAAATCTAACTGCAGTTTTATCACTTTACTTGAATCCAAAGTTTTTCCCGCCTTCTATGAGAGAGATTCTCTCTCTATGAACCCTTTAAGACTTGCCGAGGAGCTCAAAAGTCTAATTGTACCGACGCAGAGAGCCCATAATCACAAATAAACCTTCCTCATTGCTGCAGAACAGGAATGCGTTCAGGGTTTTTGCTGGAAGACAACCAAAGCTTTATGGTCATTCGGGGGCCGGCTCTGTCCCGCTGGGTCTCGTCTGAACGGCGTTGGCAGTAAAAAACCTCTGGGCTCGCGCACAGATAATGCTGAATATTTGACGTTTTATGTTGCTGCCTGGTTTTTTCCAAGTCTCTTCACCACTTGTGCTTCCTGGCAGTGGACGATGCAGATTATGTCTTTGATGACCATGATTGGGTTTAAAAGGCACCAATGATTCCAGCGGGGCCCCGGTGGAGGACCAGGGCCGACACAATGCTTTTATGTTCCCTGTTGGAGGAGGAGGAGGAGGGAGAAAAAACAAAGCTGAGTGTGTTCATGTTCAAAGAGAAGGTGTTCATCAGTGGATACTAATGACTTGACTCTGGCAGAGGATCTCTGCTGAACATATGAAAGCTTCATGAGTTGTGTAGGTGTTCTGGCTTCATGACCTTGAAGTCCTCTGCAACATAGCACCTCCTACTCCCCACACACACCACAACGACACACCCTACACACTAACCAAACCTAATTAAACTAATGTTCATAGTTTGTTGTAGGTCTCTGTAGTAAAGTTCTGTGGTACTTTGTGGTACAAAATACCACTGCTTGCTGTAGTACTTAATACCAACGGTAGTACCAAGTCTGACTCTTTGTGGCACTATGCGGCTGTGAAGCAGAACCATGTAGTGGAGCTGCTGTTTGTTTGTCAGGTCCAGCTCTCTTGCTGCACTGCTAGCTGTGTCAGCTGCTGCATCAGAGGTGTTTGCGTCCAGCCTTCACATCCGAGCGGCGGGCAGCAGTCGACAAGCGCCTGTCCAAGCAGCTGCCGTGATGCCCCGCCATCCATCACCAGCACGCTGGACGTGGCCATGTTTGCTCCGTAAACCTGCTCTGTGTCTGTGTTTGAGTCGCCATGAGCACCAGGAAGCTGCTTCATGCTGCATGTATTTCATCAGGTTACGGTGTCTGACCCTCTCTAAGCACTGCTGAAATCAAGTTTGTTCAATCGAGTTTAAGTTTGCAAACCGCTGCAAAAAGTCTCAATATTAGTCAACATCCCAAAGTTTCCAAAGATACAAACTATTTCAGACTGAAGTTGAATGTGTGTAAAATAACGCACAAGAGAGATCCACTTTTTCTCCATTTAATGGTGACGGCATAAAGAAAGCAGCCTCTTGGGTTTGAATATTTCACTTCGCTTTAAGTGGGATAAACTTCAATGAACTCTTTTAAGAATGAGGTACAGAATATATATATATATATATATATATATATATATATATATATATATATATATATATACACACACAATATCATCATCATCAGTATCAGGAGGAAAAACAGCGTTCAAAGAGTTTAAGTACCGAACATGCAGAGATCAGAATGCACTCAGAAGTATGATGAAGTAAACATTTTGGATGTCAGGATTAAACTGTGTGAAAGATACGTATTCATACTCATTTTGCATAATACTGCAGTGTTTGTATGAACATTGACCGCACACACAGATGACTGCACTCATGTTGGAGTAATTAAGGAGCAGAAATAAATGAAATACAGGAAACACACACGTGACATTTAAAGGATCTGGGATACTGAAACAATTAAGAAACAATAAAAAATGAAATAAGATAAAGCAGAAATCAGATGAGTCATTTCCACAGCGACACTTTAAGGATTCGATGGTATTAAAAAACCCAGTTATGATCCAAAGCCTTTTAACTGGTTTCAGCTCATTACAGAGGTGCTGCTCCCACACAGCGATGAAGATACCTGAGAGTTAAGAGTCTCATTCCTGAGTGGGCCACCAGAGAGCTGTTCACATCTGCCTTTTTACAATGCCACCAATGGGAGGAATATCAAAGAGGGCTGATATGAAGATACCTCTGGCAGGAAATGTTAGACAAAGTCACCGTTCTTCAAATGCTGACTGGCTGAGGCAGATACTCTCTAATGAAGCTCTTCTGTCAGCTCTCATCTCCTAATGTAAGACAGCAGCCCGGCCTGCAAACTACACTTTAATTCTCCAGGCGTCACTGGTGGAAATCATTTCTCATTTTGGAGCACGGCTCTTCAAGCTGTTCAGCAGTATTTTTGGCCGCTCCAGGGACCCATAGTCATCGTTCCACGAGTCTGAATACCTTGTTTATTTGTGTAGTTCAGGGTCAAACTTTTGATGAAGTAAATCTGTGTTTTTTTGCAGCCAGGACAAAAACATTTTTGTCTACCACAGGAGATGATAATTCCCAAAATCCCAGGACCCCTTTCTCTGTCTTACCAGACAATTTAGAGAAATTTGACTTCCACAGTGAGACTGGCTGCCTGCCACCACAGCAGAGCACACTGTGTGGGCCAGAAAGCCTGTTCAGACATTATGTGATAATTGGTTACTCTAATTTTCCATCACTTTGACTGTTTTACCAGTTAATTGGTCTATTTACAACCGTTTTATTGGTCTTATCATCCCTATCATTTAAAAAAGAGGGATCAAGGGGTGAAGGACTATTTTGATCATCATTACTGATCACAGTTTTACATCTAGAATAGTTTGAGTCAGTCCGCTGTGAGGAACAAAGGTCAACAAATACAGTACACGACCGAGGCATCGTCTGGGTCTGTTCTTCCTACAACACATAAGGACTTTCATGTTCTTCAGACTTGGTGTCAACAGTTTGTGTTTAGTCCTCCACAGTTTCAAGGACTGAACAAAGCCAGCTCCAATGTCTTTTCAAGACGTCAGATCTCGGAGCAGATCTGAGGCCTGTTTATCTCTGGTTACCCCTCGGGTAAATACTGAACTCAGGAGCCTTCCAATCTTAAACGTTTAACTTCCGCTCTGTTTGTGTCTCTGGTGCGGTTTGTCTCTGTGTTTCTCTGCTGGACTCAGGTCTCGCTCTAAAAAGAGTTCTGGATCTCAGCGAGATCACCTGATTAAATAAAGGTTATATAAAGAGAGTGGAAGAACCTGACTGACCTCAACCCCATCCAACACCTTTGAGATGAGCTGGAACGCCGACTGCGATCCAGACACTCACCCGTCAACGGCTGTGAGCCGCCATGCAAGACTGCATCTCAGAGGGAGATATTCTACTCTTTACCCCCCTACTTTAATCTGACAGCTGGAGTTACTAGTGAGTCCCTGCAGCCAGGAGACAGGAGTTGAAAGCCTGAGACCAGAAGAGTGGAGGCCGCTATAGCAACAGATAAATGATGATAAAACTATATACGGCTGAATAATCAGGTGTCCACATACTTTTGGTCATTTAGGGTAGAACAGCATGAAGGTTAGAAATCCTTTCAGTCAAAGAAAACCACCTCTCAGAACACGATTTGTGCAGCGTTCATCACCTGTGAAGCCCATCGATGACGCTGACCTCTCACTCCGACACAAAACCGGAACATCAATCGCTTTCTAACAAAAACCTATTAAACACACAGCCCGGCCCGACTGCTGCCTGTGCGTCAATCGTCGACCCTTTGTCTTTATTGGAATACGCCAACTCATTCTACCTGTTGATGGCGGCGGCATCGACTGCAGCTGAAGCTCGGTCGATTCAAAGCTGCAGCTTGCACACAAAGAGTTAACGGGGTTTGTGTCTCCTGCTTGGGAATAAATTGAACTCCTTATATACAGTTAGATTATCAATAGATTTAACAGTAACAATCCTCTTGTTCCACGCTGATCTAAAATTCATTCTACTGTCTTGCATTTTAACATCTATATCCATGCTTTGGGCACGTGTGTATGTTTGAGTTGTATTCTTTATTTTCTCTTTCTTTCTTTAATTTCTCTTTCACCAAAAGTTGAAAATGTAACGCAACATAAATCAATTATGTCGTTTGAGAAGAAACAAAAGAAAAAAGTATGATGAATAGAAATAAATTAGGAACAAGAATCACAAAAATAAAATCCACTATGCATTGGAATTTTAATATTAAATCTTTTAATATTAAATCTGAATCAATAACACAAAAACCCTTTTGATAACTGTTTGACTTCCTGCTCCCCCTGTGAGACCGTCATTACAGCTGCATTAATAATCAAGTCATCACATTAATCCTCCTTTTTTAAACATCATTGTAAGTTGAGTATGTTTGGATTTTACAGTGTTAGTCACCTTTGGCCGACACTTTAAAGACTAAATGATTAGTCAAAGAAATAATTGGTAATGTAAATAATCGTTGGTAGCAGCCCTACCCATAATCCTTTGTGTTGTTTGAGAAGCTTTAAGTTTAGCACAGGGACATTACACAAGAGCCACAGGTCTTTTATTGGAATTCTGGGTATTTCAGCGTTGCAGTTAGCGCTCCTTCACCATCATATCCTTCATCACCACAGTTTGAAAAAGGTCTCCTGGGTCTCACGGCTCTGATATGAGAAATGAGAAACCCCACTGACGGAGTGTGAGAAGGACCTTTAGCACGACTAAATCTTTCTTTGGTTTGGATGAAGAGGACTCCAGCTCTCAGGGAGCTGCTGAGGTCATCTCTAAATAACACAAACCCTTCAGCGTGACTCGCCTCGCTTCTCCGCAATCAAGAAATCCTGCCGCCATGTGACGCTCTGCCGCACCGTCTCCATCTGTTAGTTTCTCACTAACCTCCACCTGCAGAGAATAAACCCTGCAGATATCTATACTCTCTATTTTCTACCTCTTTCCATGTCTGTCTGACGTCCTCTGTAACCTCTATCATCCATAAACACTGCAGACACAGTTTGTGTCGCTGTGTCTGTGTGAAAATATACTGAAAACACAAATAAACCAACATAAATACCAAATGTCTAATGTGTCTCGAGAGCAGAGAGAAAACCAAAGCCACCCTGTAATCTTCTCAGCCCTGCAGTCGCCTTCAGCTGTGAAAGATGTCGGACCACATCCTCCTGCATACTGTAGCCTATTTATTACATTTCATTACTAATGACTGTTAATAAATCATACCATCCGATTTTAGATTCATTCTCTCGCTTCCAGGCAGCCATTGGTTACAGTTCATATCTATGGAAATCCATCTGCCGAGGCGGGACTTTCTTTAGATAGTCATTAGTCCTCTTTCCCTGTTCACCAAAGCTGCATTATATCTTCACTGCTTCCTGAAAGCCTCCTCTGAGGTGTATTCAAGGATGCGGCAGAACAACAGCATGTGTTGCTCGTTCAGGTACCTAAAATGAACCCAGATGACGCAGCGTTGCAGCGACAGTTGAGCCTTTATGTTGACCAGGGGTAACGTTACGCAGGGAAATAATGAAAGGGAGTCTAATCTCATGGTCTGTGTCGAACGTTAAGCAGGTTGTGCCTAACCCACAGAGGTGGCAGATCAGGACAAACACTAGCCCTCCTGCATACTGTATGTGTTATTTTGGAAACTAACAACCTATTTGATCATTTAGTTTGGAGGACATGTTGTCCAGAGCTCAGAGCTGAACAGTACTGACGAGCTTCGTTGCTGGAAAATGACTCAGAAGGCAAACAACAAGCAAACCGAGGTGCTGTGAGAAGGAAAAGGTTTTTGTTCAGCAACAAACTCTCAGGAAATAATGACAGTTTGACTAATTTAGAGCCTCACAGCTTCTGGCAGGATTCATGGAGGCCTGTAGTTGGAGAAAGAAACACTTCTTTCTCTAACACTGTTCATTACAATGGAAACCAGTTAGAACACTTCATTTCCAATTTCAACAAACAGCCTAAAACTATGTTGTTTCAGTGTTTGTAACCAAAACTTGTTTCCCTTTAAAAAGTCTTTCCACTGGTGAAGTTTAAAGCTCAGAAAACATCATTCTCACTGTTGTTTCTTACCAGTAAAACAGAGAGATTGATGTCTGCCAGTCACTCAAAGGCGAGATGATAAATACTGCACAATACAGAGGTGAGAGCACATCTGTCTCTTCACTGTAAACTTCACATAAACGAGCGAGCTACCGAGCAGAGAGGAAGAACACTTAAACATACAGACATTCATCACTGACTGCTACATGGACAAACAAGACGTCTGCCATAAATTCTGACAGGCAGAGCGGGACGCCTGACTGTGGAGACGGGAACAGAGAGGCCATTTCAGGACTCATAAAGCTGGAGGGGAGTCAGAAACACCATAAAGAGTCAACGCAGTCTCTGAGCCGTCCTCAGTCAGGACAGAGACCAACATGAAGCAGGTCTGCCTACAGTTTACACAAGGTGGGAGAGTTTACTTCATACAAGGGCACACTGGCTGGTTAGATCAGTGATAACACACAACAAGGAGTCCTGACAGACGAGTCCCAAGATCTCCACGAGTCCACAAAGACACAAACGGGAGGCTGTCTTTACTTAACTCAAGTTAGAATGCCTGGCTGATATTTACAAGCTACACAAACACTGAATAAAGGTTTAGAACATAATATAATGGAGCTGTAAACTATAACTCCTCCTGTGGGCAGCCATACGTGGAGGCTGCTGTATAAACAGTCAATCACAGCTGTAATAATATAAAATATAAAGTCTTCTTAGGAGGAGTTATGATTGTTGACAAATACTGTGCATTAATAAACACTTATATGTACACCTTATATCTACTTACAACTACGTTATAATGTGTAACAAACCATGAATTAAATGTTTATGTACAGATTATTAAGTTATCACCATGTTTTGGAGGAAACGCTTTCACCACAATATGACTAAACACACTGACTGTCGCCGTCTCCCCACTTTCAAACAAAGCAAGAAGCAAAAACACCCAAAAATATTGCAGTAAGTCTGAGTGTGTTGGCTTGAAATGGGAGCTGGAATCTCATCTCTGAGGAACTTTAATGACTTTGTCGAGCTCACACACTTGGCTAGTTAGCGATGAATCTCAAACAACACTCTCATTTGTTTTTGTTTGTTAGCTTTTACAAACTATGTTCCCATGCAGAAGATTTAATTTTACAGTTGGAGAGCTTCATTTCCACAGTCGAGGGGAAATATTTCCATCTCTCTCCTCGTCTCATTTTCCCTGAGAGCTGAGATACTGACCTGCACCAACACACACACACACACACACACACACACACACACACACTGTGTGTAATGAACTGCTTGGTTTAATTAACTGAGAGTTCAGACTTCATTGACGAGCGAGCGACTTTTCTTCCTACATTGGTTCTGCTGTATCTGTCACATCTGTAACTTAAGTAATGGAGGAAGAGAGAAGAGAGACAAATGTGCAATTTATTGCATGCTTTAGATTTTCAATTAGCACTTATGAAGTTTTGTAGATTTAGTTTCAAAATTCAGACTGAGCTGGAACAAAAAAACCCACTCAAATATATTGAGCCGTTGCATCTCATCAACACGTTGGGTATCTGAAATTCAGGTTTCAAATGTGATGAAGTTCAAAGTGCATACAATGATTTGAGAATATAATATTTCACAGCCTGCAGTCTCACCACTCTCTAAAGGATTTACCAAAAGCTGAACGCCAACGAGCCGGAGGCTGGGAAAGTTGAAAATCCAGTAAAAGAAAAGGATCCGACATGTAGGAAGCGCTCAGCATTCCAAGCAGCCCCCCATGTTCGGCACAAAGACCATTGTGGAAGACAAATTGGGGTTAAAGGCCGAACCTCACCGCGAGTCAGAGGCTTCTGGGGGTCACAGGTATATTTTCCTCTCCCTGAAAGACCAGCGTTGTTTCTTGGCCTCAGCTCCCAGCGTGGGCCCACTGAAAGGTAGATCAAGGTTCAGGCTAAGGAAGCTGCAGGAGGGCGAGGCAAGTTTTCTTATCTTGTTGGGGAAATGAAGTGTAGATAGAAAGGTCTACATTCAGAGTGAGCGCAGAGGTCAGTGCAGCAATTTAAATGACATTAATGATGCTGAACACTGGCTGCTGCGTGCTCTCAGGGGGTACTAAAATATAAGCCGAGACCCTGAAACTCACTGGAGGTATTCAAAATGTATAGTTTGATTTCTGTTTTACACCAAGTCAGATAAACTGACGGAGGCTTAGCATTCATTCTGAAGCTATGTTTAAACTGTGAGATTAGTTAAACTGATCTTTCATCTCAGTGATCTAAACACTGCAGTTCGTCTCAGTCCTTGATGCACAATTCTCACAAAACATGCAAGTTAACGCCTGTGACACCAGTTTATATAGACGTCCGACATGATGATGCAGTTCCATGAAAAACTCATAATATCATAACATTACTGTCACATCCTTCAGCTGTTGCAGTCATTGCGGTCAGCATCAAAACGGGGAAACTTTGCAGCAAAAGAAATTCATTCCAATGAAAATCAGTGGATTCACTCACAAGAAACGGAGAGCCGGACAGTCAAACATGGAGGAAGCTATCGTAGCTCATTAGCTCAGAGAGCCATTGTGAGACTGACTAGCGCGTTAGCATTTATCTCACCAGCTGCAGTAGTTCACTAACGAGCCCTGCGCGTGCTCACTGCGTCTGTAGAAGTCTGTAGAAGATAGATTTCTTGGAGAACCGCGCATTCATTTCGTTGTGCCACTTTGTGGTTTGCCCGGGTCTTTATTCAGACATGACTGGATCATTACAGACAGAGAGAGAGGTGCTTGGTATCATTAGGGTTATCACCAGGAAGAGACACAACAGAGTGTGGTGCATCAGGTGGCTGCTGATGCAACAACCAGCGACAGAGCAACTGTTGTTTTTATTACAGCTGCTCCAAGTTTTCGTGACTCTTGGCGTCCTTGACAGCTGCAGAAAAGCCCAGAAAGTGGAGAAAAACCTGAAATTCTTCACTTGTGAGAGAAGATGTAAGCTTTTGGTCGACTGCAGCTATAAAGCGAAGAGGTAATAGACGGTGTGCGTGGTATATGAGGTGAGAATATGAGTAGAAGCATAGCTGGAGACTACGGCGTGGCTGGCTTATTGAGCGGCGACACACAGACAGACAGAAGAGCTTTCTGCCGTCTGCTTTGTCTGCTGTGAATGTGAGAGGACGGCTGAAGCCAGCGGGGAGGAAATGAGCCTGCACTTTGGGTGAGCTCCAGATGAGTTAAAAATCACTGAACTTCTCAGGCAGACGAGAGCTGTCGAAGTTTGTCAAACATTTCCAAAGCCCGACACGCAGTCTATACAAGAGGAGCAGCAGGAGGCGGAGGAGGTCTGAACGAACAGAGCGAGGAGCACATGATTGGACAGAATACACGGCCGTACAGATTCATGAGGACGAGCTCCTCTCCAGCAAATCCAGCTGGAAGCTTTCATCCCTTTTGGATGTAAACCGAGGCAGGTTGAAGGATTTGTAAAGCCTCGAGCTGAGGGAGACATGAGGGACGAGTGGATGCAACTGCGTGATGTGTACATACTGTATGTACTGTGTACATACTGTATATACTGTGTACATACTGTATATACTGTGTACAGTCTGTGTGTGCAGTTTCACAACGTTTGAGGATCATTCTAAAACAACATGTTTCAAACCGGTTTAATTTGTGTTTTAACAAGAAAAAGCGAAGCACCTCAGTGGCGCGCCCTAGAGGCTGCAAAGCAGAGCTGCTACGTTTACTGGATTCATCGATGATTCGATCATTTCAGTCTTTAGGTTTTGGACTGTTGGTTACATCTGTCCAACACCTGTCTACAGAGTGGCGCTGCAGCTATCAGTAACTTATCATTATCATCATTAGTCGATTCATTATTTGTCAACAAAATGTCAAAAAATAGCAAGAAATTTATTTAATTTACAGTGACATGAGACAGAGCAGAACAGAAAATCCTCCTGTTGGAGGAACTGGGACCAGTGAATGTTTAAGATTTTTGTTTCATAAATGATCTTAAGTAAAAGTGATTATTGATCAGCATTGCTTAATATTCTATAACTTAAATGAATGAACTGGCGCATCCTGGGGGCCTAATGTTTAAAGACGCTGACCTGGACCTTTGGTGCATGTCTTCACTCCTCTCTATCAAAATAAAAGGCAAAAATACCACACCACAAAAACACAATGGACTCCGCAGCATTCAGGAAGGTTTCTACGTGGACACACAGTGTTTTTCATGAATTAAAAGGATTTACAGAACTTTAAAGTAAAAAGACATTAATATCTCATGCAGCTGCTGTCGTCTCTCCTCTAGGAGAGAATCACAATGTAACGTGACTTCACTCTCATACAATTCAAACAACTCTGACCCTCCCAGCATACATTCAATCCATTTATTGAGTGTGTCTCCAGTGAAGCCTTGCAGTCCAACATCTCAAGTGCTTGTTGTACAGTAACTAATGTCAGACCAGCCTGCATGGCGGAGTCTGCAGGGTTAATGTTTCCTGGGTCACACACTGAAACGCTTTCTTCAACCTTTAACAAACTGGAGGCAGACGTACGAAAGATTGAAGCCCTCCTCGGCCTGTTGTTTATGTATCATGCGGGAATGAAGATGCAGCGGAGGGTCAGCTGCGCCGCGAGCCGAGTCTCCTGATTTAACGTCGTCTGAACATTATTCATGAAGCCGAGCTGGAAGTGGCCTTGTTTCTCCCCAAGTGGTGCTGGGAGGAAAAGATCAATTCTTCCTCACATTTGGCTGCCAGTCTCATCCTTTATTCTTCTGGAGCTGCAGTAAACTATTCATACCTGCACACACACTGCTTACATTAACACACACACGTTTGTCATGAATGTAAAATATAGTGATGAAATACAGCAGCCGCAGCATCGGTGTGAAATATATATGTTTTTATTTTATATTCATCTGGTACTTTTTCATATACGGCTGTGTTAGTCTAAACAAGTTAACTCTCATTATTACTTCTAACCAGCTGCTTTCCAGTGTGTTGATTTCCAACCAGTTAGCTCCCAGTATGCTTACTTGCTTATTTATAACCAATACGCTCTGTGCATGTTTGTATATTGTAATCTAATGTAACACCGTTAAACATCATTCTGTGTGTGTGTGTGTGTGTGTGTGTGTGTGTGTGGTCCTGGATTACTGGTCAGATTCAGTGTTCATGGTAATCTGTCCACTCTCTGCACACTGAAGCCTAATCTGAGGCACTTCGTAGTTACAAGCTTTTCCCTCCAGTGACATAAAACAGCACATTAACTTGCAAACACAAACGCAGACACACAAACCTCTCTGCAGCCATAAGCATGCACACACACACACACACACACACAGATACACTCTTAGTTGATCCTCACCGCAGTATGGAAACACGAAGGCCTGCTTATGTATTCATTCTGCCGACAGCTTGTGCGTTTGACATTAGTATCATTACTCAGGGCGCTCAGCGGCTCCTCTCAGCTGTTCTGCAATGCTAAGCAGCCTCAGTCAGGTATCGCTGCAGCCAGGCGCAGCGAAGGTTGACTTCTAACACGCCATGTGAGTGTTGTTTTAAGAGCGGGAACATGTCTGCCCTGCAGAAACACGCCGCTCCCACCTGCGCTGAAAAATTCACACAGCATTATGGGAAACAGCCCAAAAGTTATTTCCTCTTTGTCCTGCTCTCCTCGGCCTCTCTTGTGTTTCTGTTGGCATGCAGATTATTCCCTCACCCCCTGCGCTTCGGATGAAGAGCATTACCTAACGAGCATCTCGTAATGCTGTGTTGTTTTGGACGCTTCAGGGAGGGAGGAAGTGAGCGTTCAGCATGTTGGAGAGAGTTAGGTAACTTCTGGAGACCCTGCCTAAACTCCATCACCTCAACTACACTGAAGTTTGAGCAACACAAGTCTAGATCCCCTAAACGCTGTCCATTACACCCCGCAACACACCAGCGATGGATGGAGAAAACAGCCGTAAGTCTGCCAAAGGAAGTCGACCAGCAGTGAAAAGATTAAATGATACACATCAGAAAACCAATACAGGAGTCAAAGATACAGCTACATCGACAAACATCCACAGACACAAATTCTGTGTGAAATTCATCAAATATAGAAACAGCTGTCAAAACACAAGCTTTGCAAGGAACACTGTGTGTGTGTGTGTGTGTGTGTGTGTGTGTGTGTGTGTGTGACCCTCTAGTTATTTACTGAGGAAATGTTCCATACTGTCCACCGCCACCTAAAATCTTTACATCACAATATTAACTAGTTCGTCTCCACCGCAGACTGTACATAAAGATGGCCGACACGTCTCCACCACTGACTGTATATAAAGATGGCCGACACGTCTCCACCACTGACTGTATATAAAGGTGGCCGACACGTCTCCACCGCAGACTGTACATAAAGATGGCCGACACGTCTCCACCACTGACTGTATATAAAGGTGGCCGACACGTCTCCACCGCAGACTGTATATAAAGATGGCCGACTGTATATAAAGATGGCCGACACGTCTCCACCGCAGACTGTATATAAAGATGGCCGACGCGTCTCACCTTCCTCCCACTGTAGAGAAATGAAAACCCACCTGACCCAATCGCGAGTCAATCTCAGCTGTCAATAATGACGTTTCACCCCTTTTTATAGCATCAGATAACTAATTAAAATCAAACTGGTCAGAAAAACGAACATCAGTTGATAAGAACTACCTGAAATGACAGAAACCATCTTTGGGAAAAATCTATTTGATGTGTAATTAGATTTTTTAGTTTGGCCCATGTCCCATACACAAATATGGAGGGGGCGGGGCTTATGACAGTCGATGGTTTGTCACTAGAAACAAACTCTGTAACAGCAGCCCTTCCCTCACTACCACCCTGAGGTGCCCTTGAGCAAGCAGTTACCGGCAAGTCAGACTGTGGTTGTAGTGCAGCTGTGAAGAGAGCATTACATTCAGGATTCCTCCCGTAATGAATTAAGATTTTCAGGGCCTGTTGAGTTGCTTCATAACACAGATGCCTGGTCCGGGTTGTGTTGTGATTCATGTAGGTCCAGTTTGAGTAATAGAGTCAAGATTATAATAACCTATGAGACAGGTTTTAAAGGTCCGAAACAATATCACAGCAACGTGAACCGTGCAGGTCACTAAGGTGACTTGGTGTGAACAGGAAGCGAACCAGGTCACCAAGTTTGTCTTTGAACTTTAAAAGGGTTTCAAACAGCTTCTGTTCATCTGCCTGCATCACTCAGAGGCTTTTAGGTGACTCATCCCAGCTAATAACTGATGCATACCCTGCACACACACTTCCAGGAAGGCTGCCTTTTCTGTGTTACTAAACACACCACTTCTGACGACACACTCTTGATACCTAGAAAATCTTTATTTAGTGCGCTACACTATAGATTGATGAGCATGTGTATTTTCCCAGAATTTAATCTTGATCCCAGTAAGCACAGCGGGTTTAAAACAGGCTTAACACTGGCCTCGAGTACATTTTCAAACAGCGAGGATCTGATGAAACCGCTGCTCATCGAGCCATAATCCAGGCCGATGAGCCAAACAAGACGGAGGCCTTGAAGATGGTTTTTCTTGCTTTATGAAGGGCTTCTCCTCTGGTGTTTTATTGGATAAGTATTTGCCGTGATTTGAGAGGGGACTGGTCGGAGGCGGAGACCCGGCTCTGTGGTTGGATGATCAAAAACGAAGCGGATTAAAGCGGGATGAAGGTGATCAAAGGTGATTTCTGCAGCGCTCTGCGGCTGAGACCTCGAAAGGTCAGGGAACGAGACAGAAATAATTCACAACTAGAAAGCAGTGTTGAGCAATCAGACAGACAGCGAGGCGAGCGAGATCAGTTTTAGGTCTGGTTCAATCAATAAAGCCAGAAAAAGTTTGGACATCATTGAATATCTTAAAGTTCCTTCCTGACTTCTCGCTGTAACTAACTTACATGATAAAGCCTGTCAGTTAAAGCGTAACTCTCACATTACGTGTAAAGTTACTTTATGTTTAGAGGACAACATAAAGTATTATACTTCCATAGTTGGGATGTCCCCATCTGTCCCAGGAGTCCAATCTGATGCTTATATTTACCTGAAGACTGATTGGATACACTAACAGCTGCAGTCCACTGACGGCTGTACAGGTGTTACAGAGTGGAGCTTCTTCCCTCATAAAGGATCTTTGTATTGTTAACTTCTCAGAGTGAATAACTTCCACTGTAACTACAGTCAAAACACAGAATCTATACACAAAGAACTCCTGAAAACCTTCTAGCATCAAAAAGGTAATTAGTTCAAAACATATTTCAAATCATATGAATCCAAATAAGAAAACCTGAAGATGAACTCAGTAAATGATCACTTTCCCTTATTGATTTGTTAACTGTTTATCTGTTTTAACTACTTCTTCAGGTTCATAGTTCTGTTGTGTTCGTTTACTTATGATTCATGTTTTTTGCAAATCCGAACCAGAACCGAGCTGGACCGTGGACAATGTGGACCTGAGATCTGGTCTGGGAGCAGGTTTTTGGGGACCTCTAATGTATAGAGCACACACACACAGATTGTTGTGATTTTTCTGATGCAGGATTAACACAGAAAGCTTTGCCTCAGGACAGTGTGTGTGTGTGTGTGTGTGTGTGTGTGTGTGTGTGTGTGTGTGTGTGTGTGTGTGTGTGTGTGTGTGTGTGTGTGTGTGCACTCTGTCAGTGGATTGACCTTCTAAATCTCATTATTTGCAGCGCCTGATAAAGAACAGCAGATTATCCCTTTAGTGTAACAACACAAAGCAGCCAGTGATTAGCTCAGCGATAGCTTGTCCAGTTAAACACTGAGTCGCAGCGTGTGTGTGTGTGTGTGTGTGTGTGTGTGTGTGTGTGTGTGTGTGTTAACTCAGAACTCGTAGATGCTAGTGCTTGTGACAGTAATGTTGTGTTTGCATTTGTTTCCATGTTTAATGTTGGTATTCTGACCTCTGGGACTGAGGGAGCGTGTATGAAAATAAAAATAAAAACAACATCAAGTTACAGCCGACAGTCAGCAGTTTAACTTCACTGTTTCCTTTCAGTCCCAACGTACAGCACATCCAGAAAACACTAAATACAACACAAATATTGAAACAAAGAAGAAGAAATGGATTCAAATGAAAGTTCTGAATGTTGTTGCAGCAGTGGAACCAGACAGCATGACATTTAAAGAACAACTAAATCCTCTTTTTGAGTCAGCGCATGTTGTTTGAGATGATGCTTTGTTAATGGTTAATGACTCCTGGACCACATGTTTAATCAGTGTTTTATCCTTTATTAGTCATTTATTAGAGGCATTGGCAGAGTTTCATTTCACAGCTTTCATCCTCTTATTTTGAAAGATAAACTCTGATTACATTTCCTCTTAACTCGACTATGAACATGATCTTAGATATCAAATAATACTATATAACCAAGATTTAATTTCTTTTACTATGAATGAAGGCATGATCAACGGCCAAACAAAGCTTCACAGACATATTTTATGGTCACAATCAGGTCCTGATGGACACAAATGTTGTTTTTTAAAATTCATTTAAAAGTGTATCATGATCTTTAAGTGTGTCCCTGAGATCTGCAGGTCTGCTGGAGACAGGAGTCACATGACCTTCCTGCTAAATATTATATTAAATATTATCACGAGGAGCTTTGTTACTGAGGATCATGGGAAATATTTTACTACCAGAGTCCCTCTGGAATATTAATCCTGTGGAAACTTAGTGGGGATGACACTGAGGAGGACAACACGAACATCGCTTGATAATGATGGTAATGTAAAAAAAAGGCTCTTAAATCCGTCACTCGTTTTACAGCAGCCCCGACTTTTATGGCCGTGCTGATGGAAAGACAGGCGACGAAGATTGCCTTCTTGATTGGCTGCAGCTACCACACACACACACACACACACACACACAGCCATCATCACGCCATCAGAGGTTGTTAAAGGAAAAATTCAAGCAAAAAAAATGATAAAATGGAGATTGCCAGACAGAAGGTTGAACATGAATAAGTCACGGAAAGTGCAGATTCATTACTGCACACACACACGCACACACACACACACACACACACACACAGAGGTAGGGCTTCAACCACATACAAACAGAACATAAGAGAAATGTGCTCACACTCAAGCAGCCACATACATAAAGATGTGATTACTTATGCAGGGACTCAGTCAACCTTGCCTGTGGCGGTGACCGACCACACACACACACACACACACACACACACACACACACACACACACACACACACACACACACACACACACACACACACACACACACACACACACACACACACACATTACAGTATGGTACAATCAAAGTGTAATCTAAACACGTCTCATCTGTGCTCTAACATCATCATGTCATCAGGAAGAAGAGACACTTCCTGCCTTTCAGCTCCTGGTTGTTCTCATATTTCAACATATAAATTGTTGCTCATACATCACAGATACAAGCAGACCAACGGTGTATGAAGTATTTGAATCTTTCCAACCACCTCTACGATGAAGTCTCCAGAAACTCTGGATTTCGGTGTGAAATCACAGCTGTTTTAAGTGTCCCGCTGTCACACTTCTACAGTTTTACTGCTGAAAGTGACTGAAACTTTATCTTTACCAAACGTGTGTCGAACAATAAGACGCAAAACTGTGTGCAAAAGAAAATAAGCCTGACTCACGTCGGAGTCTGTGCAGAAAAACATACAAAAGCTGACCCCAGACACAGTTTATCCTATAGTGATGAATCTTTTACTCGTGGATGGATTACACCAGGACCAGGACCAGGCCCAGGGGCCCAGGGGGTCATGAGGGCCCCAAAGCCAGAGTCTGTGTTTGAAGAGACGTATCAATCGCTCTCTTTGGAAAGAGAAAGAGCTCAGTTTAATTTCCTTTTCCTCAGCTGCAGTTAAACCTCAAATCAATCCAAATGTTTGTTTGCTTTAAGGACCGATAAACTCAAACAGAGGTGTCCTTTAGTGTTTCGTGTATTGTGTATAAAACCTGGACCTAAAGCTTTAAGAGGGGTTTAAACACCTGCTCTTCATCCCCAGCATATTACCAAAATACTCGACCGACAGCAGTACTGTGGAGTAATAATCTGTCCATAATCTGTCCATGCTTTTAATAACATGGCCCCGACTAACAAAGAAATTAGACACAAACACAGAATTAAGTTTCCTCAAAACCATGACGGACTGACAGTAAATGAATGTCTCCTTATTGTAAGCACCAGCTACAGTAACTCTAACTCTCTTTCTTCAGGTCGTCTCTCACTCACTCTTCTTCAATCTTCCTCCCTCTAGTGTTTAAAATGTGAAACTGCTACCCAAACAGTGCTGGAAACATCTGCAAAACATCTGTAAGCTGCAGCAGACAATCACATTAAGAAGACAACAACATGGTGTAAATACGGGGGCTTCTATCGAGGAGCCTGCGTTGACTCTGAGCAGCAAACAGTGAAGAAGAAGAAGAGAAGACGGGTTTAACTGGAAACTCAGACAAAGAAAATCAATTTCAGGCACACAGAGGAAAACATGCAGCGATGTGGTGAAGCTGTTCAGCATGTGTCTTCGTCATTACACACAGAGCAGCAACAACAGCCATCTAAATGGAAATCAAATGGAAATCACAAACAGTGTGTTCACATTAAACAGGACACATGTTGTCTCAGCGGTGCATCACACACACACACACACACACACACACACACACACACACACACACACACACACTTTCCTGTTTTTCACACCAGAGCAAGAAAATAAACTGTCAAATGTCAGAAGACGACAGTCAAACGACAGAAAACAAGAAGAACCTGAAGAGGCTTCAGTCCACATGGATCAATACACAGTTTAACACTTGAAACTTCACCTCTTCATCCTCACCTTCAAACTGAGGCCTTCATCGTTCAGTAAACAAAACATTTAAGCAAAAAGATGCAGAAAGCCGAGAATCTGAACCTAGTTTTTCAGAAGGTGATCTGTGAGAGTTGACAGCGCAGCACCAGAGTCTGTTCACAGTTCCTTTGATTTAGTGTCTGCCACAAGCAGGAAGCATTAACATCACTGGACTTCATGTTGCCTTTGGTGTTTGCCATCTTCACAGCAGGAGCAGTGAAAGTCAGGTGTCAGGAGGAATGATCATTTTTACTTTGAAGACGTTAACTGAAGGTAACGTCAGGTTGAAGTCAGTTTGAAGAGTTCAAACTATAGAAATGTGAGATAAAAATACACAAACAACACAAACAGAACCAGCCAGCAGCAACATGTGAATAACTCTGAAACTCATAATAATCATGCGTGAAGAATCACAACGAAACAGATCCACCGATTACACCTTCAACCACGTCACGTCAATGAGACTCTGTACAGGTGCCGTCTGACCCCGGAGCCCAGCATGGCTCGGGTCCAACACAGAAACCACATCTCACAGCAGACAGACACGAGAAACACTCACCTTTGGCAGCTTCTTCACGTCGGTCTGGGTCTCCGTCCAGCGCTGATGATCTCTCTGTCACAATAAAACATACTACGCATCACTATTCAAACACTTCAAACCCACATTAATGTCTTCACACTGCAGAAAAGAAGAAGAAGCTGCTGAGAAGCTGGAACCAGAGAAGTTGACTAATGGTCAACTAATCGATTAATGGTTTCATGTTTGAGCTCTGTAACACACAGGCGTATGTAGGATGGCGGATCTGATATGTCAGCACAGTGAAGCAGTAAACCCATCGTGCACACATCTGAAGAGGCTCTGGCTGACGGAGATGAATTTGCCCGCCGATGAAAAGAAACTCAAGTGTTGATATTTTTCACGTTTGCTAAGAGGATGATGGCAGGTTGTGTTTCGTTTCATTTCAACATTTTTCAGATCTCCAGATGTGTGATTGAGTTGCAGAATCAGCTCCACTAATTACCAATCAAAGCAGACTTAAAGACACTGGATGCTCCGTCTTAATTCTGTGTGTGGACTGATTAGAGAAAGAGAGATGAAGAAGAAGAGATTCATCACCTGGTGAAGGGTTTTAAAATACACTCATGCATCATGCCGTCGCTGTGGGGGCAAAGACTTCATAACTGCAGTTTGGGGGATTTACAGATCAGCTGAAGGATAAAATGCTAAATCTTATTCATTTTCAGTTTAACATCGTGTTGAAACAAGGCTGTTTTACAGAGCTGGCTGACATTTAGGAGATTTTATCTTCAACATAACTCCAGCTGTAAAACGTTTCTACTATCAAGAGCAGACATAACAAGCTTCAGCGTGTCAGAGATTATTATGCTTGACTTTGTTTTATTACTATTATTCAACCACTTTCAGAACTGTAAGGTCAATCTGTTGATGTTGGGTAAATTTACAAAGAAGACTTTCTACTTCTAAACTTTTAACATCTAGAGAAGGTTCAAACACGTCTTAATACTATGATACATACTACATCCTGTACCACGAAGACAGCCCTGTAGTATAACAACTACCTGAACACAAAACATGTGTGTTATGTGAGATATACACAACGATATTTCATTAAGACTGGAGGGTAACTTCACTACACAACGTGAAGTACACAGGTAACTTCACTACACAACGTGAAGTACACAGGTACACAGATAACTTCACTACACAACGTGAAGTACACAGGTACACAGGTAACTTCACTACACAACGTGAAGTACACAGGTAACTTCACTACACAACGTGAAGTACACAGGTAACTTCACTACACAACGTGAAGTACACAGGTACACAGGTACACAGGCAGCTTCAGGGATCAGGTGTGAAGCCGGTGACGTTGTGAGTTACCTGTCTGTGGAGCAGCCGTGATACCTCATCAGCTGTTAGCTCTTCACTGAGGAAGAGTCCGCTCAGTGATCTCCATCATGTCTCCAGTATCTTCATCATGTCTCCGGTCCCAGCATGTTCCTCCTCACTGAGCTTTTAAATCCATGAAAACAGACCGGAAGTACAGCAGACGGCGCGCTGACGTGCCGTTTCAGTTAGCTCGTTAGCTAGCTTTAGCGTTAGCCTCCGACGTGGAAACCTCCAGGTGAAACAACAGGTGAAACAACAGGTGTCTGGATGATTAATACAGTTTCCGGTAGTTTCCTCTCTGCGGGAGGTGTCCCCTTTCTCCGAGGAGACGAAATAGATCCAGACCTCAGACTTCGGGTTCAAAGCTCCCGCTCGAGCCGCTCGTCCGCCATGTTTGTTTTAAAGTGCGCGCCGCTCGGTGACCTCCGGTCAGGAAGACCCGACGGGACAAAGGTGTCCGACAGGTCCAACATGTCCCTGAATACATCAATCAATCAATCATATGGTTGAATCAATAATAAATAGTATCAAAACACATATGCTGTCTTTTATTAGTAATTCCCTATATTACCCACAGCTCCTCTCTTTACAAAAACACTAATATTTAATTCAGTTCCTAAATGTCAAAGTCTGACATGTAGATGACAGCGCTGTAGACTGACATGTAGACATGTAATGTCAGCTGAAGTATCACGAGTTGCCAGATCCCGGGATATCCCCCTTTTAAATGTATCTGTGTCTGCTGCTGTGTTTCTGGGTTTGTGCCGACCACAGCAGGTTTCAGACAGTGAGTCACACACTTCGCTCTAATGACGCTGCGTTACCTGCAGCCATGCAGCGGCAGGTTTGTCACCTCCTGCTAATTAACCAATGAGAGGTCGGTACACACCGAGCCCTCTCAGTTAGAGTCTGAAAGAGGCCAGACGCCCGCTCACACTGCAGATGTTCGGCCGGCCTGAGTGGGCAGATGGTCAACAGACAGACTGAGAGAGCCGGAGAGAGATCAGCATGTTGTTGTTGTTGTTGTTGTTGTTGTTTTCTATGGGGGGGTGTCAGGTGAAGGATGTGGCGGGGCTGTTTTGAACTAATGTCTTTATAGATTGGGTGCAACAAGCACATCTCTACATCATTTTGGGGTGACGGGAGTAAAAGAAAGAAATGAATCCCAGCACAGGCATCAAACTCACATTTCAACTGGAGACTCAGGCTGCAACAACACACAGAACAATAATGACAAATAATGCCGTTGTTTTCATTGTTTTTATTACAAAGATCTATTCCTCGTCCAACTCGAAGCGCTAAACATGAAAAACTCAAGTAATTGAAATGCAGCAAAGGTTCAGCCTCAAACCGGAGGACATCACAGTTCATGGTCAGCGCTGAAGTTATTCTCCTCGTCTGTGTCGAAGACAAACATTTCTCCAACGAGGATGATCTCGCTCACCTTCGTCAGCTTTACACGTTTTACATTGTGAGGGAAGTGATGTTGATTTCAATAGTCTGAGGTAAAAGTTATAAATAGAGTGTGTTATTATTAAGAAAAAGATGGACAAGAGGACATCAAACACCCGAGAGTTTGTGATAGGCTGCTGTATACACACACACACACACACACACACACACTCACACTCACACACACACACACACACTCACACACACACACACACACTCACACACACACACACACACACACACACACACTCACACACACACACACACACACACACACACACTCACACTCACACTCACACACACACTCACACACACACACACACACACACACACTCACACACACACACTCACACACACACACACACACACTTACACACACACACACACACACACACACACACACACACTCACACTCACACTCACACACACACTCACACACACACACACCTCAGTTGATCCCCACCAGATGGAGGCTGGAAATTAACCTGCTTTGCTGCCAAGGTGATATTTCAGCTGACAGGTAACAGTCGACTAGCGGGACTGCCACCGTGTGTGTGTGTGTGTGAGTGTGTGTGTGTGTGTGTGTGTGTGTGTGTGTGTGTGTGTGTGTGTGTGTTGTATTGTCAGGTGCAAAGAGAAGTAAAAGTAAGGTTTAAAAATGGAAGTAAAATGGAAGTGTCCTCCCTGTGGAGAGACGTGTCCAAGTCCTGACTGATTGATTGATTTAACTTCAGCTGGTGACGTTGTTCCAGCTGAAGACGGAGCTCCCAGTGTTCCCTGAAACATCTTCATGTGGTATCTTCTGTAACACCATGCTGATGCGAAGACACTTTGTTAAAAACACTTTTCTTCTTTAAGACTGAACTCAGATCTGTTTTGGCACACTTAGCGCTCACTGATGTGCGTGTTTAGACAGCAGCCCGCTCTCTTCTCTCCGAGCGGCTTTATTGAGTTCGGTCAGACAGAACTTTTAAAATAACGTCTTATTTATTTATTTAAGTTTAGATAAAAAGAAAAGAGTTTTACTTCCACTGAGACTCATTTTCAGGTTATTTTCAGAGCTCAGATGTACCAACATGTTTTCTCTCCTGTTGATTTTCTCATTCTTATCACTTCTTCTTCTTCTGTTGGTTGTTTATTTTCTACTTTCCAAGTTGCATCATCAGCTGCAGAGAGAGGTAAAAGTAAAGTTAAGAAACGGGAAAAGGAAAAATCCTCCCGTGTCCTTCACTGACTCACCTACACACACACACACACACACACACACAGCTCTGGTCCCATTACAGTAAGAGCACTGGTGCAGCCCTCATCCCAATTCCCAAATCAGTAACACACACACACACACACACACACATTTGGTCCCTCTTGTTGCAGTTACATCAGCTCAGTTAAACCCCATCACACACACTTACCACACTCCCTATGGAAAACACACACACACACACACACACACACACACACACACACACACCTCCCAGTGGAAACGCTGCAGCATCAAATCCATGTGAACATCTGGACTCATTAAAGGAAAATTCCACCTCATCTCTAAACCGTGTGTCATCAGTCTGTGATGCTCAGCAGCGTGTTACACTCGTGTTGTCATGTGACCTGTACACACACACACACACACACACACACACACACACACACTGCGTTTGTTCAGAGTCACGCTGACTTCCTGTCTTTCAGTTGGTTGTGTGTTCTGAGTCTTTTGGTGTGAGAAGAACTGTAGAGCCGCGTGTTGTTTGAGAGAAGTGCATGTCACCTGTCTGATTCCACGTTTTCTCTGAAACTGATTCCCAAAGTCGAGACGTGTCGGCCTCCAGACCCACAACATGCTGGAGGGGTTATATCTCCCATCTGGTCTGGAAACACCTCGGGATCCCCCAGGAGGAGCTGGAGGACGGGGCCGGGGAGAAGGACATCTGAGTTACTTGCAACTCTGCAACCCGGACCTGGATAACTTTAACCAAAACACTGTGTCCTACACTCAACGCCTAAATAATTCAGTTCAAGCCAAGTCAGAATCTTGACTGTGAACTTCTTTCTCTTCATTATTTGAGTCTGCGTGCTGCCGACGCACCGCAGCTGTTCACTGTCTGGACTTCTTGTGTCCTTGTCCTTGCTGCCGCCTCGTCCCTCAGACCAACATCCCTGCAGGAGCGTTTATCTTGTGTTATCTTGTTTTATCTGATCCGTCAGCCGACAGTTTCGCCCTCAGTGACTCACAATGAGCACGACTAGACAGTAAACTTCCAGATCACCGGCGTTACACGCTGCAGGCAGGAAGCAGGTCACAGCTCAGCGCCGCAGACTTCACAGAGCAAAGAGTAAAATGAAATCCTGCTGTTTCAGACGGGCCGCATGTAAACGTATTTTCTGTATTTCTGTAGTTCTTTTCTGTGCCGTTCACTAAGCCAGCATGCGTCCACTGACTGGCTGCACAATGAGATGACCTTGTAAGCTGCTGCGCTCCTCTTTAGCTGGAAAAACACCGAGAATGACGGACAGTTTGTACCTGAGAGGGGGAGTCTTAGTTTGGACAGTTCTTATTTTCAGCAGCATGGACACAAAGACAGACTCTGTTTGATTGAGCTCATCTTTAAACTCTGCTTCTTGTTTCCTGTTTTTTTAGAGCACCTTTTAATTCTCCGAGGCAGGATGAGAGACACTAAATGACCAGATATTTGACATATAAATCTTAATAATAATCATTAATCAATGCGCTGAAACGTCACTCCAGATGTGTTTACTTAAATCTACTGACTTGTTCTGGCCACTTGGGGGCAGCAGAAACAAGCTGTGAACACGACACTGACAACTGACACAATCCTCACCCTCCTTCAGCTTTCCAACGCGCTGAGACTGAACCAAGACAGTGAGCTAAAAGAGGCTAAAAAGCTTCTTAAAGCTGTTGAGTCTGGTGATGATCCTCCGTGCGTTCAGCAGCCCCTGTTCATGCCTCACATCGTCCTGTTTAATGGTGGCAAAGAAATGATATGAAACTCGAGTTTCTACTGAGCTGAAATGAAACCTGCTCCATTATGTTTGACTGGTGGAGGATAACAGCTGCTGGCAGAGTGTGAACGTGGTGAATGTGAGTGTTTTTGTCTTTAGTTCTGAAGACTTTTGTCACTCTGTTGCTCTCATCTTGATTTGCAGCTGTCGTCAACAAATCAAACCAAATCAGTGCTCCAAATACTCACTAGAGCACTAAACATGTATACTACTTCCTGCTGGTGGTTTGATAAAATGTACAGTGATCAGCTGTTTGAGGAGTGCTCACAACTTCTACACTAAAAGATTTAAGGAGGAATCAGTCCTAAAACATCATATTTAAGAAAGAGTTTTTGTATTTAAATGATGATGGTGATTAAAAGCACCTGCATGCTGATTGGATGGTCAGAAGATAAAAAGGAGGGAAACATGATGACAGGTGTATATTTGATTTGTTACCTCGACATATTTATTGAAATCAATTACGTGAAAAGGTCAAGTGTCCAGGACACAGTGGGTCTACATCAGAGCAGAACTCCAGACTTGAACACCTCCACGTGTCGCCCTGCAGGCCAGTTACAAACCCCCCCCCACAGTCCTGACCCTGGTCTCTGGCTCCACCTGTCCTTTCAGATCAGCAGTTAAACAGAGAATTCATCTTCATTTTTATTCCTTCAAAATAAATGATCATAAAAGTTACCTGCTGCAGGTTTAATAGCTTTTTCACTTCAGGGCTCGAAGCAATAAAAACCTTTTAGATTTAATAGAGATGACAATTAATTCACACACACACACACACACACACACACACACACACACACACACACACACACCAGCCTGTCGCTCAGTCAACTACAACTACCTCGTTGATGACACTGAAAAACCCCATCTGATTATGCTAATTGGGCTCTGCTTGGCCCCGCCTCCACGGATATACTGAAAGAGAAAATGAAGGAAGGAGGAGAGGAAGAGGGAGGAGGAGGAGAACAGAAGAGGAGGATGGAGGAAGAGGAGGACAATGGATGGAAAGGAACAGGATGGTGGAGAAAGAGGATGATATGAAAGATGATGATGATGAGAGGATGAAGCAGAAAGAGGAAGGTGGAGGAAGAATCGATGGATCAGATGTTATCATATGTTTTTATGTCAAATCTTAATCTGAAAAGAAACTAAAGTTGTCAGATAAATGTAGTGGAGTAAAAACCATAAAGTAGCAGAAAAGAGAAATACTCCAGTGCAGTACAAGTACTTTAACATTGTACTTAAATACTGCGTTTGGGTACTTTCCACCTCTGAGAGCAGCAGAGAGAAACTCTCCTGAACGAGACGTCGTAACTTCAACCGTTACTGGGAACATTTATTTAGACATGAACACACACACACACACACACACACACACACACACACACACACACACTGCTTGTTCAGAGGGTCTCATCTCAGTTTAATGGGACGTAATTATTTTCTACTGATTACACAACTGTTAACACTGATCTGATAAGTGTGTGTGTGTGTGTGTGTGTGTGTGTGTGTGTGTGTGTGTGTGTGTGTGTGTGTGTGTGAGGTTCGCTCATTAAAACAAAGATGGAAACAAAACAGACTCGAGGACAGTAGTAGTGATGTGTACTTTAGTGGCACTTTGAGGTTGTATTTGCAGTAAGAGAAGGTACTGCGTGTACATGTAGTACCAGCTGAGTATTTACTGTATTACAGTATCTAGTGACGCGACTCGAACACGTCGGGAGAGAGAGACTCGTTGTCTCTTCACAGACTTCAGCTCACCTGCTGTCATCTCACAGGTAGACACAGAGGAAATTATTAGCATTATTAGCATCAGATTAATAAAGCAGCGTTCAGCTAGCTAACATCAGAAACATGTACTGGTCAAACTCTGAAGCTGACGTTGATCTGATCTCCAACACCAGTAACGTCTGAAACCAGTTCAACCATCATCACTCAAACGCACAATAGAGCTGCGACAATTAATCCATTATTATTATTATTATTATTAATCGTCAACCATTTTGAGTCATTTATCCCAAAAATTCGTATTTGATGGTTCCAGGCTCTTAAATGTGAGAATCTGCTGCTTTTGTTGGTCTTAAATGACAATAAATGAAATGTTTTAAGATGCTGGATGAGGTCACCTTGTGATCAGCGTCTCTTATTGTTTTCTGATGTTTCGTAGAGAAAATGATTAATTGATTAATGCTGTCTCATAATTTTAATCTCTTGGATTATAAGTAGTAGAAGTATGAGTGGATTACATATTCAGAGCATCCTTTAACTTTCACAAACTTTCAGGGCCTCCTTGACTTTTCCTTGAACTCTGTTCTCTGAGGAGGAGCCACGGCGTCCTGAAGCTCTTCTGCGATCATTGATCCTGCTGCTTCATGTGAAGACGACAGCGTGATTATACGAAGAAACAAAAGATTCAGCAGCATTTGTTTGTAATAACTGCTGAGCTCCGATCATGAAACACACATTTATTGGTTAATAATCAGTCCACTCTGCAGGCATCTGCAGCTGTTTCCCCGAGAAACAATCTGCAGCTTGAATGCTGCTGACCTCATAATCTGCAATAACAGCCAAACCAGATTCATTAAAAACACATTTATTCACCTCGATGCTGCTCACAGCTAAAGCTAAAGGACAGACACTGTAGCGATGATGATGATGATGATGACAGCGCTGCTTTCGGCTCGTCGCACGGAACTGAGATAATTTTAATAGAATAATTTGTCCCGGTAGAAATGGCTGACGACGTTCAGGATTTAGAAAAGCCTTGTGAGCGGTTTTATAGAACAGGGCGTAATGATGAGCTGATGGGAGGATGTTTGGCTTTTAATGTGCTCTTATCTCACACGAGCAACTGCAAGAACAGCATTTCCCAGAAGCCCTCGCTCTCCTCTCGCCTTTCTCTGCAGGAGATAAGCAGGTGGAAATATTAAATAAATAAACAAGGAAGAAATGATTATTCATGGAGAGAGAAGGGAGAGAGGAAATGTAGGATATTAGTGTTAAAGATTATAGTTCTGCACACACTGAACGAGTAATGTGTTTCTGTCTGGTGTGTAGAAGATTTAAAATGCTGAAATAAACACATTATACGTAGAAAGATGTAGTTTCCCTCCAGCCCGGCTGACCCACAGGAAGCAGTTTTAATGTGAAAGGCTGTCTGTCATGGCTGCCATCAGCCTGTGTCAGAGACAGTAAGCCCCGCCCACAGTTCCACTCCAAAGCTGTGATTGGACAATTGATTGTTTTTCATTTTGTGTCTTGAGCTCCAAACAGAAAGAGCTGACGCCTCCTGACTAATGACAGTGACCTGTGTTCAGTGTCGGCTGCTGTGCTGCCCTCTGCTGGACACTGAAGCACAACAACAACAACAACAACAACAACAACAACAATTCATTCAGTCATTAATGACAAAAAGACAAAGAATCATTCTTTTTTAAATGTTTTTTTCATGTACTTATAACACAGGATATACAACGCATATGTCTTTTTTGTATTGATTAAAAACGAAACATGAACAGAACATCATCACCATCATCTTCATCATTACAGGCAGTAATCTGATTCCGTCACACTGGCAGCCAACGTTGTTAGCTTTAGCTGCTAAATGCTAAGTGACTGTCTGTGATATTTCATACAGACTCACCTCGAGATTAAACTCAAGCCTTTTATTCTTGATACATGTATTTACCTTCTGTCTCGGAGGTCAAAGTTCATGTGACACTGACATCATGGAGGTCAGCGCGTCTTTCACAGTTTCATACTTATAAAACATGAACAGTGTGGACCATGAAGGGTTAACGAGCAGCAGAGAGGAGACGTCCTCGTTCAGCTGCAGGCCTCCAAACATCCCACACACACACACACACACACACACACACACACACACACACACACACACACACACACACACAAATATCTTCAGAAAATGTTTATATGTCTTTATTTTACTGCTGTCCTTGTACATTACAATAACGTTAATCTGGGAAAAGGTGCTTTATACTTTAATTTGACTTTTAAAATGAGATAATTAAATGTTTATATTATCTTTATTATAATAACTCGATAATAACATCTTTATAACTGCACTTAGTTTTCAACTAAAGATAAAATTCCTCTTCGTAAAGTTTCAAAGTAAAAGCAGAGAGACTTCCTGTTTATGTCTCTACAGGAGGACCCGAGCAGCCGTCTGTCTGCATCACACCGACTCACCATCATCATCTTCATCATCATCATCGTGGCTGTCAGCTCGGCCTTCAGCATCAAGATGGAGCACCGTCTCTGCTGACCATCCGTCCTGCTGCGTTCAGGGTGTCAGGGGACAAATGGGAACATTTTTCAGGCTTACCTCAGATATTAAAGTCCCGCTGGGGACGGGGACGTCTGCGAGGACGGACCGAGGGCCACGTTAGAGACCGGGACGCATATTGAGGTCAGGATGAGGAGTCGGCTGTCAGGACACACCCGGCGTCTAGACTGAATTACGGCTGGAGTCAGACCTCGATGAGAGGCGATGTTCGGGACAGAGGCAGGCCACCTGTCTCCAGCTGTCTCCAGCTGTCTCCTGTCTTAAAACAAACACACACCAAGGTTCAGACCAGGCAGAGACATCTGGATCTGGATCGGCTTCATCTTTAGGAATTACAGGTAAACGTAGTGCACTCTGAGATGTGGTGTTGTACAAGTAGTAAACACAAGTACAAGCACTTCAGGACTGTCCTCCACTGCAGTGCAGGAGTAAATGAGCTACTGTTTTTGTTTTAACCTGGATGTCTGAGGTCCTGGTCCGGTCCGGGTGATGAATGAAGTCCTCTTCCCGTCTCTGAGGATGATCTGAGTCTCCTGCTGCAGAAACCGGAGCTGGAGATCCACATCTGAAAGTCCAACGTGTCTCAACACGAATCATTATCTGACTGAAGTGTGTGTGTGTGTGTGTGTGTGTGTGTGACAGCCAGAAGCTTCAGTTAAAGCTCTGAAACAAACAGCTTCACTTGAAGTGCACTCAGATCCAGTCCCTCTGGGGGCTCTACAGTCCTCCAGGATGTCTTTTTCAGCACGAACGTCTCTGCATATTAACGAGCTGCTGGTTGGCGTCCATGTTTGACAACCGGCGTTCTCCTGGGACTTGTGGGGTCGTCTACCTGCAGTCTAGACTCAAACATCTGTGCAAGTTGGTGGAAACAGTCTTTCTGTTGGTTTGTCTTTGTAGGTTTCAGCTCGTCGTCAGGTTTGTCTCAGGTGACGTTGTCATAGAGACCGCCGTTCACTTCCTGTTTCCTTCCAACAAAGGTCCTCAAACCTGAACTGAGCGTTCAAACCACGATGTTTTGCTGAACCTGACCGACCCTCAACCATAATGTTGTCGCATCATGAGACTGATTTATGTTTGGGGTTTTTTGACAGTGAGCTGTCACAGTTCTGTAAGACACATGATGTCGTCCTGCTGGACCAGAAAACAGCGTCAGATACAAACTACGTCTACTGTCTGGATGTGCTTTTATTTTGTAGGAAGATTTGTCCTTGGTGGAGGAGAGCTTCCTGTTGAGTGTGTGTGTGTGTGTGTGTGTGTGTGTGTGTGTGTGTGTCCCTCAGGATTTGTCAGGTTTTTCTGTTTGTTAATCTTCAGCAGCCGGATGAAAAACTCCCGTCTGGAGAACTCAGACAGGAAGGGAATTAATCAGGAGGGATGTCAGAGAAACTTTACTACACTTACCTGTTCAGACACACACACACACACACACACACACACACTACAGCACTGTGTGTGTGTGTGTGTGTGTGTGTGTGTGTGTGTGTGTGTGTGTGTGTGTGTGTGTGTGTGTGTGCTGTCAGCTGGGAGCTGACTGTAATTGAGTGCAGCTCCTCTGCTGCAGGTTCATCCAGAGTCTGAACAGCAAAAAAATGCAGTTAGTCAGGGTGTGGGTGTGTGTGTGTGTGTGTGTGTGCGTGTGTTGTTTCAAAGCTTTATTGAAGCTCAACAACCACAGAAGAAGAATGAATCGACAAGCTGCTGTTTGTTTCACTTCCTGTCGAACACAAACTCGAACGTAATGATTTCTGTGTTTCTCTGCAGTTTCCTTCAGTCTGTGATCAGCTCTGATAGAACAGCTGCTGATAAAAAAACCTTATGCAAATGAGTTCAGGTGTAGAAAGTATTGAAACTGACTCAAAGTCAGCATGAACAGACTTGTGAGGAAACATCGATGGAGGTTTCCCTTCACTCCCCGTCAAGCTGAAACACATGAAATCGCTTTATTTAAGTTTGTTTTCTCCTTCTGAGGACGTTGAAACTTCAACACGCAGCTCCTCAATTAACATGACGCGTAGACGGCAGAAGCTTCCAGGTGTTCACGACCCGACCAGGCTTCAAAATAAATCACCACAGACATTTTCATCATCAATGTAATTTACCCAAAAATAAAGATGAGAAAGAAACCCACTCAACAAATTCAGGTTTTGGAGATTATTTTTATTTCAGCATTCGGTTTCTCAGCAGCATCAGAGACATCTCAGAGGACAATAAATATTAACCAATCAACGACAGAGGACTGCATTGGCCAATCATAACAGGGCTACACGTCTTCAAGGCTCACAACAGGATGTGATGTCACAGGTAACCAGGAAGTATTAACCACGTGATGCTCTTCGGTCTACCAGTCACGTTTTATATATCGGACTTCTGCAGCGAGTCACAACCAATGACATCAGGGTTCACAATCTTAACCAATGAGAGCCGAGCTAACGGGCGTCCCGGCCAATAACGCTGCGCTTACATCACATGGGGACATTTTCAGGGCGTCTTCACACCATCAGGACACGAATCTAATAAAATCTATTCCTGCAGTTTAACCTCCTCTGACGTGGAGTCACTGCAGAAACCCACACGTCTCCATGACAACGGAGCGAATGACTTAATTAATGCGCGGTCAATGTTGTCGCTCTTTTTATTAACATTAGCGGCGACACTTCGGGCGTCACGGAGTCTCTAACATCCTGAAACGAAGCTGGACGTCGTTACCTCCGTGAGACACGTGTTTGGTTTGTCATGTGATGTGAACGCAGCGTTGATGCAGAGCGACAGTCGACTGAGACGCACACAAACAAATAAAACGCAGCATTTCAGACACTTTTGTCTTTAAGATCCGAGCTGAACGAAGCCCTGCATCGTCTGCTTTCATTTAAAGTGCATTTTCAGACTGAGAAGCTTTACAAGCTCACGATTCAGTGTTAATAATAATAATAATAATAATAATAATAATAATTACAGTAGGTAAGACTTTGTACAGTTCATCACATAAATAGAGTTAGCGCGGCAGCGAGGTAAAACACTGAGCTCTCCAGAGTTATTGCACACAAATTCAGCAAAACCAGCAGGTGACACAGGAAATGGCAGGATGTTTGTCAACTTAAAATACCTGTCCTTCAAGTTTTCAAAATAAGAGTATTTCCCCAGACAGCACAGCGAGTGTACAGTACAGGACACGGCAGAGTGGATATACTGTAGAAGGATTGAATATTGCAGATACTGTATAGATATGAAGAGCGAGTACATTATCGAGTTGTGGAGATATTAAATGTCTATTTAAATACAGTGATTGAAATATTATCGACAACAAAGCAGCTGACACTCCGACCTCTCACCTACAAACTGTACATACACCAGGCTGCCTTTCTTCACCTCGAATACAGGAAGAACCTTTGCTTAAAGGCTTTCTGATCGTTGTGAAGGGACTGTCAAAGAGACTCAACACTTCCTGCACAGACGTTTCACATTAAGAGCCTTTCGACAGCTTACAGACATGACCTCTTCTTGACTAGAAGCCTTTTACTGTGAAATATCTCCAGGAAGTGTTCAGCAGTGATGGATGTGATTTGGGATTAATTAGTGAATAAAAACGGTGTTTCTCTTAAAAAGAGTGTCCTGTGGAAATGTATATTATGATGAATTGTTGTACAGGTGATTCCACACTCATACTTTGTTTGTTTGTTTGTCTTCCGTCTGACAACAGAAAACAAGGTCACTTAAATGAAGGAGTGTCACACAGCAGAGCCTCTCCACATGTAAAAGCTCCAACATCACAAAGGAAATAATGAGTAAATGAACTGAATGTTGTCAGTTCAGTGATGTTGTTTGGGTTTGTACCACTTTATGTGTTCAAGTAGTAAACAACAACAACAACAACAACAACAACAAGAGGTGCATCACATCAGCGGCTTTTTCAGATAAAACTGAACTTCGGAGGAACTGACAGCTCATTGGGATGAGTTTCAGTTTGGTCATGATCATGAGGCCTGTTGCTATGACAACAGCTCCAGATAAACGTTAAGCCAGTTTGAAGAACAGACTTGAAACAAGCTTCAATCAAATCAGGAGCACTCCAGGTCAGGGTCCTGGTGGGACTCGAATCCTGAACCCTGGTGGACTGAGACTCGTCCCGTCAGAGCCGTAAACATTAACATGCTGTTTTCTATCATTTAGAAATCCTAACGGGAACATGAAGGCCAGCGCGGAGCCTTGAGAAGACTCAACATTAAGAGCTTTTCTGCTTTTTAGTTTTGTGAGAAACTCTGAAATGAAAATCTTTAACCTTGTTTGCAGCTGAGAAACGGCTCGCTGTAATTTATTTTCCTCTTTCATTTTAAATTGAATATTCCTCTTTTTCTTCTTCTATTCTTTTCATTTCAATGGGAGGTCCATCTGTGTTGAATCAATACAGCTGCAAAGAGAGAGAGAGTGTGTGTGTGTGTGTGTGTGTGTGTGTGTGTGTGTGTGTGTGTGTGTGTGTGTGTGTGTGTGTGTGTGCTGCCTGGTGACGCAGTGATTTTGGTGATGAATTTAACGCTCGGTAGTGAACGCCCCCCCGCTGAGTTTTATATCACTTGCATGAATTAGCTGCAGACAGAGCAGATCTGAAGAAGAGGAAGAAGAGGAAGAGGAAGAGGAACAGTTAAGACATGATAAAGGATGCTCACGTCGAGGGACTCCAGTGATGAAGGCTGGTCGAGACAGAAACGTGTCATTACAGGAGCAGCTCTGAGAGTCAATCCATCAATCCTGCCGTTTACCGGACACATCAGCAGTTTTTTAGGATATAATGAAAGAATTTACTGGCTGATAATCTTTTTTAATATAAAGCGCACAACATCTTTCATAACGGCTAAATATATATATGTGGTTCTTAAAGAGTAGTGACCAGGACTGTTTCTAAATGAGCTCAGTAGCCACTTTATTAGGAACTCCTGTAACTGAAAAAGACCGAATCCGACTAAATCCAGAAAGAATAAAAAAATGAAAACTAAAAGTTTAAAATGCCTCTGACTTCCCTCCTGTTGTTTGGAGGTGAGCAGCTGCTTCCAGCTGTTTCGTCAGGAGGGGTTTAATTGGCCGGCAGGCTGCTGGGAGGCAGATTAACTGCGTCTCTTTAAGATGACGTGACCTTCAGGTTTAAGCTCGCGATCGGTTTGTTCTGGGTGAGAATATTCAGCAGGTAAATCCAGTTTAAGCTTCAGCTGAGAAACTGTTAATCTGCTCTGTTTTAACCCAGAATCCTCTCTGTTTCCCGTCTGCCGGAGGCTGCTGATAATAAACACACGAGCTGCTGATGGACAGATAAAGACATAGACCTCAAAGGGAAGGAAGGGAGAGAAGAAGAGGAGGTAAAAACAACGAGGAGAGGACGAGGAAGGGAAGGAAAGGAGGAGGTAGATAAAGAGAGGTTTATGAAATAGGAGGAGGAGGTAAGGAGAGAAGGGAACAAGGATGTAGGAAAGGAAACCAGGAGGAAGCAGAATGAGGCGGTCGTGTGTGTGTGTGTGTGTGTGAGAGAGAAAGGAGGACGTAGGGAAGGAAAGGAAGTGCAGGGAAAGAAAAAGGAGGTGAGGAAGGAGGAGCACAGAGGAGGACAGAGGAGCACAGAGGAGGACAGTGGATTATTCCTCCTGCTGCAGAGACGAAGGATGGACGGAGGAAAGAAAAAGAGAGGCGGGACGGACAGAGGACAGACAGAAGACCACCGCCTGTCAAAGATGAGACGGGCTGGTTAAAACAAGTGAGACAGGAAGAGAGAGAGACAGACAGACGGACAGACAGGACCATGGGACGAGTCCCCCCTCCCCCCGTGTTGTTGTTGTTGTTTCCAACAGTTGCAGTGGCCCCTGTATGTTTCTATTAAGGGGCCCGTGTGACTCCAGGTGGACTGAGGACCCCAGGACTTGTTTCTGGGGTCGTCTGTAGAACCGCAGACCGTCATCGGCTGCTTGAAATGTAAAACTAAGCTGAGTCTGTTTTTTTGCATATTTGTTCAACAGCACCTCCTCTGTTGCTCAGGGGCACATGGGCGGGGCCGAGCGTCTGTTTTGGGGGTTGAACGTGTGATGTTGCATATTTTATTGCATATACAGTTTGTAATGTGAGCAGTGTTGGACGAGTCTCCATCTCCTGATCCTGCGAACGCCTCCCGACTGTCTCAAACGTCACTTTCAGAAAAGCAGTAATGTGGCCGACAGAAGGACATTTCAAAAGACACACTTTAGCAAACTGCTGAAGGTTGATGCTCAAACTAAGAAATGTTGTTGTTTCTGCCTCCATTCAGAGTCCTGCCTGAACGCCAGTGAGTTAAAGGTCTCTGTATGCTTCAAACAAACATGTCTGTGCGACGTCCTCTCCGCTCTCGTCTGAAATCAAAGCCCCCCCCCGGCTGCAGCCCACTGATCTGTGTCTTTGTAGTCTCGACATGATGAACCGTTCAAACGGAGACAACAGAGAACGAGCTCCGTCAAACTCTCCTCCAAAGCACTCGTTTGTAAAGTGTTGTTGGATTGTTGGATGGATGCAGCCCCCACCAGACTCCACTGTCAGAAAGGTGCTTTTAGACTCTGCTAGACGAGCAGCGGTGGAAGAAGTATTCAGATCAGTTAATGTCACTCTACGAAAAACTCCATCACAAGTAAAAGTCCTGCTTTCCAAATCTAAAAGTACACAAGTAAAAGTACTCGTTATGCCCTTGAGTGACCCCTGTTGCTGGATCATTATTATTGATGTATTAATATCAATAAGTATGTCAAATAGCTACTTTGTGTAATTTGAACTGCTTCATATAGTTTAGTCCATAACAACGCATCACGTTGTACAAACTGATCACATGCAAAGGAACTAGTAACTATTTCAGATAAATATAGTTCAGTAAAAGTTGAAGTATAAGTACCTCAGACTATTCTTGTACAGTACTTGACTAAATGTACTTTGTTATGTTCCACCGCTGCAAACACTGCAGACTGTTTGAAGCATACTGAGGCCTTTATCTCCATCCAGTCTTTGAGGGCGTCTGGTAAAAACCTCGGACCTTCCGACATCTTGTTTTTCCAACTTGAGTTTGACCTCGTGAGTCTCGTAAGAACGAGGACGGTGGACTTTTCTCTGAAGCAATGTTTTCACAGTGAACAGCAGACCCCACAACACGGTCCCTGTTTGAAGACCTAAACACCCTCCGCCTTTTTAAGAGGATTTAACAGATTAAATCAAAAGGAATCCTCGTTTTCTGGATTCACGAGAATGCGACTAGAAGCAAAGACGAGTGAGACGTGAACAGAGAGACGACGTCCCTCTAAGAGAAAGTTGATTTTCTGACCTTGGAGACGTGTTGTTTTGCAGAGCAGCAGGTTTGAGCCTCAGAGTCTTAAAGGAGCAGAGGATCCGGTGTTTGAGGAAGACTCGGTGTCCTAGAGGGGCTTTCAGTGAAGGATGAAGAGCAGCTGGGTTCGAGCAGTAAGAAGTCAGACAGGAAGTCAGCCGGTGAGACGCGCAGCGACAGCAGCTTCAACAACATTCAGGTCTGTGAGGAACCCACGAGCTGAACGGGCGTCTCACGTAAACCAAGAAATACCTTAATGTTTCATAACAGCATCATTTAAAAGGGTTTTGGTAATGCTTTATTTGTTGGTCCTGTCATTTCCTAATGAGGCCATTTATATTTATTTATATATATTTTGTACAACTTATAGACAAAACAGAGTTCTGAGCGTTATTTCACTGCTGTAAGTCGGAGAGGTTTACAGTCCCTTATCCTGTCAAGAGGTATATCCACATATCTCAGTCTAACATCCCATAAAACCATTTAAGTTGTTGACATATTACATTGTGCTCACAAAGGTTATTATTTTTCCTTCTTCTTATGAAGTCTTATGAACAGGAACTCTCCTCTGTGTTGTACAGCTACACATCTTTACAGGACATTATTATGAGACTACAGGACCTGTAACATAAAGCATTACCAAGTTTGGAGCCTTTAGCTTTAGTCACAGTGCTCAAAACATCAGCAATAAATAAGTGAAGTGTGTATGTTTCAGCCTCATTTCAGCTGAAATAAACAGACTGCTTGAATCTGAATTTAGGAGGAGGACAGGAAACAAACCAGGAGGGGGGCCGGAGGTCTGCGGCTGGCTGCGTGTCGGGGAGGTGCTTTCAGAGACCCACAGCTCAGTGGCTCTTTGGCTTGGGGAGGCGGGAGGAGCCGGAGGTGAACGCCGGCGCTTTGACTTTAAGCCCAGAAGTGCCGTCGCTCTCCAGGTCATGACTCTGCTGCTTGGACACCCTCGTCTTCGGTGGCGTGACGGCAGCTGAGGCGGAGCTGGAGGCGAGTCTGGAGGTCTGAGACAGGAAGAGGCGGAGCTTCGAGGGCTGGGGGGGCTGCAGGGATCTGTTGTAGGTTCCTTTCCTTTCCTTTGTCTTTCCTTTCTCCTCCTCCTCGCTCGCTCTTTTCCCATCATCCTTTCCTCCATCGGTCAGGGGGGCGGTGGCGTTGGTGTCGGGACAGTCGAGGACGCTGCAGGGGTCAGCTGGAGGCAGAGCTTGGGTCGGGGGTGGAGCTGGACAGCGGTCCCTCAGTGGTACCTGCTCTTCCTGCCCGGAGGAGTGAAGTATCTGTGACTGAGAACGAAGAGGAAGAGTCAAAAACTGTCGTCTGATTTTATTAATAAGCAGCTTTAAACTTCATCAACACTTCGTTTATCGTCATTATATCTAAATAAAACTGACAGAGACACGAAACCTCCTTTGTTTCATAATTCATCACGTGTTGGAGGTGAGACGAAAAAGAGAAGACACACACACAGCTTTGATCTCTGGCTGCTTTTGATGCGTGTGTTGTTTGCTTTGATGTCGGTGTGTCCTGCTGCATACGGAAATGATGCTTTTATTAAAAAATAAGCCAGATTTGATTGATTTTCATGATTTAACTCAGAA